>NW_027223775.1:10744536-10777036 GCF_028538775.1 Myotis yumanensis | reverse complement strand
CTGTCTGTTAGTCTGTCTACCCATCCATCCATCCATCCACTCATCCTTCCATACATTCAGCATCGACCTATCCATCCTTCCATCTGTCCATCCATCTATCCATCCATCCATCCACTCGTCCATCCATCCATCCATCCATCCCTCCCATCTATTCATTTATCATCCATCCATCCATCCATCCATCCATCCATCCATCCATCTGTCCATCCATCCATCCATCCATCATCCATACATTCATCCATCCACCCATCAATCCATTCATTTATCCCCCACTCTCTCCCTCCCTCCCTCCCATCCATCCATCCACCCACCTACCCATCCATCCATCCATCATCCATCCATCCATCCATCCATCCATCCATTTATCCATCCATCCATCCATCCACTCATCCTTCCATACATTCAGCATCGACCTATCCATCCTTCCATCTGTCCACCCACCTACCCATCCATCCATCCATCATCCATCCATCCATCCATCCATCCATCCATTTATCCATCCATCCATCCATCCATCCATCCATCCATCCATCCATCCATTTATCCCCCACTCTCTCCCTCCCTCCCTCCCATCCATCCATCCACCCACCTACCCATCCATCCATCCATCATCCATCCATCCATCCATCCATCCATCCTCCATCCATTCAACCATGCATCCATCCATCCACCCATCCATCCCTTCATCCATGCATGCATCCATCCGTCCATCCATCTGTCCACCCTTTCATCCATCCACCTGGTGGTGGGAGACCTGGGAAGCCATTGGACACCCTGCGATGCCCAGCAAAGACGTCCGCTCTCTGGAGAACACGTCCCAGGATGTGCCCGGCCTGGCCTGACCTTTGCTCCTGGTGAGACGTGGACACAGAGGACCCCAGAGGTTTCGTTGGCTCAACTGGTGGAGAGAGATGTGCGGCCAAGTGGCCGAGAGGGAGCTGCCCAGAGGGAGGCAGGCGGGGGTGGCCCTCTGCCCGGCTAACCAGCTAGGGAACTTCTCGAGGGAGAGACGCCATGCCTCGCAAGGGTGCAGACCTGATTGCGTTCACTGGATTTCATCTCTGAGGGTTCCCTACAGACCTCCCCAAGAGACAAACCTCGAAGATGCTACAGGTGATCGTGGAAGGTGGAATGCTCTCTCCCACCTCTTTATTGGGGGGCCTACAGGGGGTTCTCCTTGCTCCAGCCCCAAGCTGGCTCCCAGCCAGGCTCTCTCTTGCGACAGGACAGTTTCTCAACCCTGTGTGATTAGTGGAGAAATTTTCGGTTGCTACGACTGGGAGAGAGGTCTGGCTCCTGGCGTGTGGTGGGTGGAGGCTGCTCAACACCCTGTAGGGCACGGGACGCCCACATCCGAGAGGCACCCAACTCCAGACGTCAGGAGAGCTGAGCGGGAGAAGCCTGGGTCTCGCATGAGGCACTTCTTATTCCCCCATCTCTCTCCTCTCTCTCCGTATCTCCCTCCCTCTCCATCCACCCATCCATCCATCCATCCATTTATCCATCCATCCATCCACCCATCCACCCACCCACCCACCCACCCACCCATCTATCCATCCACCCATCCATCCATTTATCCATCCATCCATCCATTCACCCATCCACCCACCCATTCATTTATCCATCCATCCACCATCCATCCACCCATCTGTCTGTCCATCTATCCATTCATCCACCTGTCATCCACCCATCTATCCATTCACCTGTCCATCCATCTATCCTCTCCAATTCTATCTACCCATTCATCCACCCATCATCCATCCATTCTCCCACTCACCCATCATGTATCTATCTATCTATCTATCTATCTATCTATCTATCTATCTATCATCTATCTATCTATCTATCTATCTATCTATCTATCTATCTATCAGCTATCTATCTGTCTATCCATTTATCTATCATCTATCAACCAATCTATTATCTATCATCTATCTACCACCTATCTAATATATCATCTATCAATCAATCTATTATCTATCTGCCCATTCATCAAGCCATCATCCATCCATTCTCCCACTCACCCATCATGCATCTATCTATCTATTTATCTATCATCTATCTATCACCTAATTATCTATCTATCATCTATCTATATATCCATTTATCTATCATCTATCAATGAATCTATTATCTATCTATCATCTATCTACCATCTATCTATCACCTATCTAATCTAGCATCTATCTATCTATCATCTATCAATCAATCTATTATCTATCTATCTATCTATCTATCTATCTATCCATTTATCCAACCATCATCTATCTATCTATCTTCTCATTGAGCCAGAAAAATAACCCAGTTTGATAAATGATGGACATCATCCACACCCCATTGCGCCCATTACAAATGAGGTTTACCACCTCGATGTCCTCTCAGCCCTTTAAAATTCTCTGTGCTGCATATTCTTTTTGCTGCTTTATGAAATTTTTACATTTAAATTATTTTTTGTTCATTGTTTTGCACCATAGGTAAAGGTATATATTCTTTTTTCCTGTTTTCAATTTCAGAGAGGAAGGGAGAGGGAGCGAGAGATAGAACCATCAATGATGAGAGAGAATCATGGACAGGCTGCCTCCTGCACGCCCCCTCCTGGGGATCGAACCCTCAACCCGGGCCTGTGCCCTTGACCGGGAATCGAACCCTGACCTCC
Source organism: Myotis yumanensis (assembly GCF_028538775.1). Classification (NCBI taxonomy): domain Eukaryota; kingdom Metazoa; phylum Chordata; class Mammalia; order Chiroptera; family Vespertilionidae; genus Myotis; species Myotis yumanensis. The sequence continues at coordinate 10,774,380 of NW_027223775.1, read as the reverse complement.
TGGTTCCTAGGTTGATGCTCAACCACTGAACCACGCCGGCCGGGCTGAAGGTACATATTCTAATGTTAATCTTCAAAACCAAAATAAAAGAAAATATAAAATCTCTCCCGTCAGGAGCCTAAATTGTACTGGTTCTCAAAGTGTGAGATGTGGAACCCTAGAGGGGTGTCCCTGAGACCCAGATGTCCACAGGGTGGGGGTGGGGTGGGGGGTTGGTCAGAATTGCTTTCATAATAATACAAAGACCTCGCCCTGGCTGGTGTGGCTCAGTGGATAGAGCATCAGCCTTTGGACTGAAGGGTCCCGGGTTCGATTCCCGGTCAAGGGCACCTGCCCGGGTTGCCGGCTCGATCCCCAGTAGGGGGCGTGCAGGAGGCAGCTGGTCCATGATTCTCTCTCACCGTGGATGTTTCTCTCTCTCCCTTCCTCTCCTTTCCTCTCTCTGAAATCAATAAAAATATATTTTTTTTAAAAAAAATAATACAAAGACCTTGTTTGTCCTTTTTAAACTATGTTGGGCCCAAAATAATTAACTAACTAACTAAATAAATAGAATTTAAAAAATTTTTAAAAATACACTCTATTGGGGCCCAGCCAGTCTGGCTCAGTGGTTAGAGCGTCTACCTGTGAACCAGGAGGTCCCGGGTTCGATTCCCGGTCAAGGGCACATGCCTGGGTTGCAGGCTCCATCCCCAGTAGGGGGCGTGCGGGAGGCAGCCGATCCGTGATTCTCTCTCATCATGGATGTTTCTCTCTCTCTCTCCCCCCTCTCCCTTCATCTCTCTATAAAAATACATTAAAAATAAATAAATACACGATGGTGGTGTTTGCCCGGATGAGTCTAGAAGCGAAAGGGGAGGAACCAGTTAGGCCAGTTGGGTCGGTTCAACGGAGACAGGACTCCCCCTCCCCCTCCCCCTCCCTTTCCCCCCTCCCCCTCCCCCTCCCCCTCAGGTGGACATTTGCTGAGCAGGTAGCCCAGTTCCTGGGTCTTGCAGAGCCGGAATGTTGAGATGGGCCCAGCCTGCAGGACAATGACAGCATGTGGGAACATGTCGGTCCCTGTAGCTCAGTGGTTCTCAACCTTCCTATGGCTGCGACCCTTGAATACAGCTCCTCGTGTTGTGGGGACCCCCAACCATAACATTATTTTCGTTGCTGCTTCATCACTATATCTATATCATCTATATCTATATCTATATCATCTATATCTATATCTATATCTATATCTTTATCTATATCATCTTTATCTATATCTAATCTATAGCTATATCATCTATATCTATCTATATCTATCTATATCTATATCTATACCTATATCTATATCTATATCATCTATATCTATACTATCTATATCTATATCTATATCTATATCATCTATATCTATACTATCTATATCTATGTCCATGAACACATGTATTCACTCATTCATTCATTCACACACTCATTGGCCCATGCACACATGTATTCACTCATTCATTCATTCACACACTCATTGGTCCATACACACATTCACACATTCATTCATTCACACACTCATTGGCTCATGCACACATTCGCACATTCATTCATTCACACACTCATTGGCACATGCACACATGTATTCACACATTCATTCATTCACACACTCATTGGCTCATGCACACATACATTCACTCATTCATTCATTCACACACTCATTGAACCATGCACACATACATTCGCACATTTATTCATTCACACACTCACTGAGCCATGCACACATGTATTCACACATTCATTCATTCACACACTCATTGGTCCATGCACACATGTATTCACTCATTCATTCATTCACACAGTTATTGACTCATGCACACATACATTCACACATTCATTCATTCACACACTCATTGGTCCATGCACACATGTATTCACTCATTCATTCATTCACACACTCATTGGCCCATGCACACATGTATTCACTCATTCATTCATTCACACACTCATTGGTCCATGCACACATTCACACATTCATTCATTCACACACTCATTGGCTCATGCACACATACATTCACTCATTCATTCATTCACACACTCATTGGCTCATGCACACATGTATTCACACATTCATTCATTCACCCACTCACTGAACCATGCACACATACATTCACTCATTCATTCATTCACACACTCACTGAACCATGCACACATACATTCACACATTCATTCATTCACACACTCATTGGCTCATGCACACATGTATTCACTCATTCATTCATTCACCCACTCATTGGCTCATGCACACATGTATTCACACATTCATTCATTCACCCACTCATTGGCTCATGCACACATGTATTCACACATTCATTCATTCACCCACTCATTGGCTCATGCACACATGTATTCACACATTCATTCATTCACACACTCATTGGCTCATGCACACATGTATTCACACATTCATTCATTCACCCACTCACTGAACCATGCACACATACATTCACACATTCATTCATTCACACACTCATTGAACCATGCACTGATTCACTCATTCATTCATTCATTCACCCACCCTTGACCCATGCACTCATGAATCCACTCATTCATTTATTCATTCACACATTCATTCATTGACTCATTCATTGGCTCACGCATGCATTCACTCATTCACGCATCCATCACAGCATCTATCTGTTTACTATCTGTTTCATGCACACATGCATCTCCTCATTCATTTATTCACCATCTCATTGACCCATGCACACAGGCATCCCCTCATTCATTCATTCACCCAACTCATTGACGCAGACACACACACGCTTTCCCTCATTCATTTATTCATCCCCTCATTCACTCCTGCTGTTTCTGTTTGTCTTAATCTTCTATTGAGTTCAGAGCGGAAGGGAGAGGGAGAGAGAGAGAGAGGGAGAGAGAAAGATCATGATGAGAGAGAATCATGGGTCCGCTGCCTCCTGCACGCCCCACACTGGGGATCAAGGCCACAACCCGCGCCTGTGCCCCGACCAGGAATAGAACCATGACCTCCCGGCTCCCTGGTTCACAGGCCCACCCTCAACCCCTGAGCCACTCCAGCTGGGCCCATTGGTTCACGCATTAATTCACTCAGCTATTCCCGCACCCGTGCACGCATGCATGCCTTGATGGCTCTTTCCCTCACTCACCCTGCCTCCAACAAATTCGCTGGATCTCTTCAAGGTCCCAGGGGGGGACGTTTCCAGCGAGGCCTCCACGCAGACAGTGCGCCGCCGGCTGGCCTGGCGCCCAGAGCCCCGAGGCCATTGCAAACATTTGCTTTAGGGCTGGCTGGTTAAAGGTTAAATATCCCAACTTAGAAACCAACCCGGCGACTCCAGGACTCAGCGCCTCAGGGAGGGGGGCTCGAGGGGGCAGGGGCTGGGCTTGGAATGTCAGGCATCGCGGGGCCCCTTCTGCGGGGGGGGCCCCCCCCTCCCCGGCAGGCAGCAGGCGGCGCGCGCCGGCTGGGGCGCACCGGACGCGGGCTGCGAGGCTTGGAGACCCCCTGCGCGCGCGCGCGCGCGCGGATCTGGTTTGGGGCGGGACCGGGCTGGCGGAGAGCGGCCAATCGCGGGGCCCTGGACACAGGGCCTCCCAGGGTCACCGGAGCCAGGGGCAGCCTGAACGCAGGCGAGGCGCTGGGGGAGGGACACACGGATCCGGGAGACCCGGGCTACCCGAGAGAGAGCGCGCGCGCGCACACGGGAGGTGCTGGAGACCCAGGGGTGCGGGGGGGGGGGGGGCGTGGAAACTTGTTGCGCGCGGTTGGGGACCCGAGGAGGAGGGCGCAGGGGCTGCCCGCGTGCAAAGGAGGGGCGAGGGGAGGGAGGTGGAGAGGCGCAGAGGTGGATCTAAGTTCAAAGAGGTAACCGGGCGGGCGCCGGGGAAGGTGGGGGGGTGGGGGAGAGGGCACTGGGCCGAGTTGGGGGCCGAGGCCACCTGGAGCGAACCGAAGGGGGCGGGGCGCAGCGGTGAGGCAGAAGAAGGGCCGGGCAGGGCGGGGACGCGGATGACGCGCAGGGGGACAGGGGGTGAGGGGAGCCCGGGCGGAAGGCAGAGGCGGCCCCCGACCCCCCGAGCGCGGAGGAGGGGGCGTGGGGCGCAGGTGGCACGAAGCGCGCAGGAGGCAATGGGTTAGAGCTGCAGCCACGGGTGTGTCCCGCAGGCCTGGAGCGCGGCGCGGGTCGCTTGGAGAGGACGCGTGCGCTGGGCCCGGCTGCAGGCCCCACGCTCCACGCAGCGCGCCTGGGCGCACGTCTCCACGTGGGTGCCAAGGGCGCACGGGCGCACGGACGCACGGAGCCTCGCACCATGCCCGGTGAGTGGGGGGAGCGAAAGTTTCTTTCTTTCTTTCTTTCTTTCTTTCTTTCTTTCTTTCTTTCTTTCTTTCTTTCTTTCTTTCTTTCTTTCTTTCTTTCTTTCTTTCTTTCTTTCTCTTTCTTTCTTTCTTCTTTCTTTCTTTCTTTCTCTTTCTTTCTTCTTTCTTTCTCTTTCTTTCTCTTTCTTTCTTTCTTTCTTTCTTCTTTCTTTCTTTCTTTCTTTCTTTCTTTCTTTCTTTCTTTCTTTCTTTCTTTCTTTCTTTCTTTCTTTCTTTCTTTCTTTCTTTCTTTCTTTCTTTCTTTCTTTCTTTCTTTCTTTCTTTCTTTCTTTCTTTCTTTCTTTCTTTCTTTCTTTCTTTCTTTCTTTCTTTCTTTCTTTCTTTCTTTCTTTCTTTCTCTCCCTCTCCCTTCCTTCCTTCCTTCCTTCCTTCCGCTCTCTCCCTCTCCCTCTCCCTCTCCCTCTCCCTTCCTTCCTTCCTTCCTTCCTCTCTCTCTCTCTTTCTATACATTTTTTTATCTCAGAGAGGGAAGGAGAGGGAGAAGGAGATAGAAGCATCATTGATGAGAGAGAATCAGGGACCGGCTGCCTCCCGCACGCCCCCTACTGGTTGGGGATGGAGCCCGCAACCCGGGCACGTGCCCTTGACCGGGACTCGAACCCGGGACCCTTCCAGTCTGCAGGTCAATCAATGCTCTATCCACTGAGCCACACCGACCAGGGCTTTTCTTTCCTTTTTTTTTTTTTAAAAGCAGGTTGCTTCCCTGGCTGGTGTAGCTCAGTGGTTACAGAGTGGACCCCAGGCACCGAGGGGTCTTGGGTTCGATTTCCGGTCAAGGGCACCCACCTGGGTTGCAGGTTTGATTCCCCAACCCTTTTCTGGGGGCAACCGATCGATGTTTCTCTCTCTCTCTCTCTCCCCCTCCCTCTTTTCCACTCTCTCTTAAAAAATAAATAAATAAAATAATCAGCCGGCCGGTGTGGCTCAGTGGCTGAGCATCGACCTAGGAACCAGGAGGTCCCGGGTTCGAGTCCCGGTCAAGGGCACAGGCCCAGGTTGCGGGCTCCATCCCCAACCAGTAGGGGGCGTGCAGGAGGCAGCCAGTCCATGATTCTCTCTCATCATGGATGTTTCTCTCTCCCTCTCCCTCTCCCTTCCTCTCTCTGAAATCAATAAAAAATATTTAATAAATAAATAAATAAAATAAAAAGTCAGCCACTCGTCATTAAAAATAATAATAAAAATAAATTAAAAATATCCTCGGGTGAAGATTAACAAAAAAATAAAAATAAATAAAATAGGGCCCCGGCCGGTGTGGATCAGTGGATAGAGCATCGGTCTGCGGACTGAAGGGTCCCGGGTTCGATTCCCGGTCAGGGGCACATGCCCGGGTTGCAGGCTCCATCCCCAGTAGGGGGCGTGCAGGAGGCAGCCGGTCCATGATTCTCTCTCATCATGGATGTTTCTCTCTCCCTTCCTCTTTGAAATCAATAAAAATATAATTTAAAAAATGAAAATATATTGTAAAAATACATTATATGGAAATACAAAACACCTAGAACATCAAAAAGATTCTTTAAACAAATTAAAAAATAACAAAAAATAAAATGAAATAGGGCCCCGGCCGGTGTGGCCAGTGGATAGAGCGTCGGCCTGCGGACCGAAGGGTCCCGGGTTCGATTCCCGTCAAGGGCATGTACCTGGGTTGCAGGCTCCTCCCCGGCCCGGGCCCTGGTCTGGGCGTGTGCAGGAGGCAGCCCATCGAGGTGTCTCTTTCACGTTGATGTTTCTCTCTGTCTCTCCCTTCTGCTCTCTCTAAAAACCAATGGAAGAGTATCCTCAGGGGAGGATTAACAACGAAAATAAAATAAAATAAAATAAATAATAAAATAAAATAAAATATAAAATAAAATAATAAAATAAATAAAATAAAATGAAATAAAATAAAATAATAAAATAAAATAAATTAATTAAATTAAATTAAATAAATAATATAATAGCATGCAATAAATAAAACAATAAAATAAAATGCAACCAATAAAATAAAATACACCGAAGCCAGTTTAGCTCAGTGGATAGAGCGTCGGCCTGCGGACTGAGGGGTCCCGGGTTCGATTCCGGTCAAGGGCATGTACCTGGGTTGCCGGCACATCCCCAGTGGGAGGTGTGCAGGAGGCAGCTGATCGATGTTTCTCTCTCATCGATGTTTCTAGCTCTCTATCTCTCTCCCTTCCTCTCTGTAAAAAATAAATAAAATATATTAAAAAATAAATAAATAAATAAAATACAATAAATAAAATGAAATAAAAATAAATAAAATAATGAAATAATAAAATAAAATAATAAAATTTAAAGAGTAAAATAAATAATAAAATACAATATATAAAATAAAATAATAAAATAAATTAAATTAAATAAATAATGTAATAGCATGCAATAAATAAAACAATAAAATAAAATGCAACCAATAAAATAAAATACAATAAATAAAATAAAATAAAAATAAATAAAATAGTGAAATAATAAAATAAAAGAATAAAATTTAAAAAGTAAAATAAATAATAAAATACAATACATAAAATAAAATAATAAAACAAATTAAATTAAATAAATAATGTAATAGCATGCAATAAATAAAACAATAAAATAAAATGCAACCAGTGAAATAAAATACAATAAACAGAATAATAAAATTTTTAAAAATAAAATACAATAAATAAAATAAAATAATACAGTCAATGAAATAGACAGGGAAACGGGGCTGTCCCGGTGAGCTGCCTCCCAGAGCAGAAAGACAGAGGGTTCTGTGTCTCTTCGACCAGCTTGGAGCTCTCGCTCCGGAGCCACAACCCCGCTCCCCCCAAAGCCCAGGGGCCCACAGAATGGCAGCATTCAGCCCCTGGTGCTCGGACACGTGTCCTTCAGCCCTGGGACCCCGTGGGGGTTTCCAGCAAACGTTGCAGGAGACAGACTCGCCATTGAGGACCCGGCGGGCGAGGGGAGGGCTGGTGGGAAGGTGGGTAGAAATAGACATTTCTCAGGTTCGTTATAAAGCGATGCAGCCACCGCCCTCTTCGGGCTGGGCTGGATGTTATGAGAATATATTTTTATTTATTTTATTTTAAAAAAATAGATCTTGCCCTGGCCGGGGTGGCTCAGTGGATAGAGCTGTGGCCTGCGGACTCAAAGGTCCCGGGTTCGATTCCGGGTCAAGGGCACATGCCCGGGTTGTGGGCTTGATCCCCAGTAGATAGACAGAGAGATAGATAGATGATAGATAGATAGATAGATAGATAGATAGATAGATAGATATAGATAAGTAGATAGATAGATAGATAGATAGATGATAGATAAATAGATAGTTATAGATGATGGATGGGTAGGTAGACGATAGATAGATAGATAGATAGATAGATAGATAGATAGATAGACAGATAGATATAGATGATGGGTGAGTAGGTAGACGATAGATAGATAGATAGATAGATAGATAGATAGATAGATAGTTATAGATGATGGATGGGTAGGTAGACGATAGATAGATAGATAGATAGATAGATAGATAGATAGATAGATAGACAGATATAGATAAGTAGATAGATAGATAGATAGATGATAGATAGATAGTTATAGATGATGGGTGGGTAGGTAGACGATAGATAGATAGATAGATAGATAGATAGATAGATAGATAGATATAGATGATGGGTGGGTAGGTAGACGATAGATAGATAGATAGATAGATAGATAGATAGACAGATATAGATAAGTAGATAGATAGATAGATAGATAGATAGATAGATAGATGATAGATAGATAGTTATAGATGATGGGTGGGTAGGTAGACGATAGATAGATAGATAGATAGATAGATAGATAGATAGATATAGATGATGGGTGGGTAGGTAGACGATAGATAGATAGATAGATAGATAGATAGATAGATAGACAGATATAGATAAGTAGATAGATAGATAGATAGATAGATAGATAGATAGATAGATAGTTATAGATGATGGATGGGTAGGTAGATGATAGATAGATAGATAGATAGATAGATAGATAGATAGATAGATATAGATGATGGGTGGGTAGGTAGACGATAGATAGATAGATAGATAGATAGATAGATAGATAGATAGATAGATATAGATGATGGGTGGGTAGGTAGACGATAGATAGATAGATAGATAGATAGATAGATAGATAGATAGACAGATATAGATAAGTAGATAGATAGATGATAGATAGATAGTTATAGATGATGGGTGGGTAGGTAGACGATAGATAGATAGATAGATAGATAGATAGATAGATAGATAGATAGATATAGATGATGGATGGGTAGGTAGACGATAGATAGATAGATAGATAGATAGATAGATAGATAGATAGACAGATATAGATAAGTAGATAGATAGATAGATAGATACATAGATAGATAGATAGATGATAGATAGATAGTTATAGATGATGGGTGGGTAGGTAGACGATAGATGATAGATAGATAAGTAGATAGATAAATAGATAGATAGTTATAGATGATGGATGGATAGGTAGATAGATAGATAAATAGATGATAGATAGATAGAGATGATGGGTGGATAGCTAGATGATGGATTGATAGATACATAGGTGGATGATAGATATCGATAGATAGATATAGATAGATTGTAGACAGGTAGATAGACAAGTAGATAGACAGACGGACAGATGACAGACAGACATCTTCTGCGGACCAGCCTTGAGCTCTTAAATCCGCTCACCCTCACCCTCCCCTCGCCCCGGAGATGCCGGGCGTCCTCACAGCTTCTTAATTCAAGACAGAAAAGAAAAAAACACGCCCAACGAGGCGTAGACAGAGGATCCTGTGCCCAGAAGCTCCTTCCCGGCGATGACCCCAACGGAATGTCAAGGCCAGGCCAGGCGTCAGCCCCCGGGGGACACAGACCCAGAAACCCCCCCTCATCTTCATGTTATATTTCATCTTTCTGCCTCCCTCCCTCCCTCCCTCCCTCCCTCCCTCTGAGAGCTACCCGGGCCTCGTTGAGAAATGAGATCCCTGTGTGTGGGCCTCTAGTTTAAATATATTTCTATTGATTTCAGGGAGGAAGAGAGAGGGAGAGAGACACATCCATGAGGAGAGAGAATCATGGACCGGCTGCCTCTTGCACGCCCACCACTGGGGATCGAGCCCACAACCCGGGCCTGTGTCCTTGGCTGGAATCGAACCCAGGACCCTCCAGTCCACAGGCCCACGCTCTATCCACTGAGCCACACCGGCCGGGCCCCGGTGCACATGTTTGAATACTGAGCAGTGACCCTGAGCCCCACCGTCCCATGAGAGCCACCAGGCGTGTGACAGGTGTGTAACAGGCGTGTGACAGGCGTGTGACAGGCGTCTTTGTTCGCATCCACAGTGTCTGACCAGGCCTTCGTGACGCTGGCCACCAACGACACCTACTGCCAGGGGGCCCTGGTCCTGGGCCAGTCGCTGAGGGACCAGAGGGCCACCCGGGAGCTGGTGGTGTTGGTCACTCCTCAGGTGTCCAGGCTGCTCAGGTAAGACTCGGAGACACACCTGTGCCCACCGGGCTCCTCCTTGGGTAGAAGCAACGTCACCCGCGCTCAAGGGGGCGGGGGTCCCCCTGAAATTGTGTTGGTCCTAGAGCCCTGGCCATCATGGAATCGATGGGTAGATAATGGATGGGTGGACGGATGGATGGATGAGTGGATAGATAGATAGATAGATAGATAGATAGATAGATGATAGAGATAAAGATAGATAGATAGACGATAGAGATAAAGATAGATAGATAGATGATAGATAGATAGATTGATAGATAGAATAGATAGATAGATGATAGATTGATAGATAGATAGAATAGATGAGACATAGGTAGAAAGATAGATACAGAGATTCACAGATACATAAATAGATGGTAGATAGATAAAATAGATGATACATAGGTAGAAAAATACATAGATACAAAGGTACATAAATAGATTAGATAGATAGGTAGATAGATAGATAGATGATGATAGATAGATAGATAGATAGATAGATAGATAGATGATAGATAGAGAGATAGATATAGATAGATGATAGATAGATAGATAGATAGGTAGATGATAGAATAGATGAGACATAGGTAGAAAGATAAATACAGAGATTCACAGATACATAAATAGATGGTAAATGATAGATAGGTAGATAGATAGATAGATAAAATAGATGATACATAGGTAGAAAAATACATAGATACACAGGTACATAAATAGATTAGATTAGATTATAGATAGATAGATAGATAGATAGATAGATAGATAGATAGATGATAGATAGATAGAATGGATGATGGATATGTGGTTGTATGAATGGTTAGATGGACGCATGGACCGATTGATGTATGGATGGATACATGGGTAAATATAGATACATAGACATAGATGATTAATAGCAAAATATAGAGATGATAGATTAGATAGATAGATAGATAGATAGATATAGATAGAATGGATGATGGATGGATGGGTAGATGAAGATATGGATGGTAGAGATAGATGATAAATGATAGATTAGATAGATAGATAGATAGATAGGTAGATAGATAGATAGATATAGATAGATGATAGATAGGATGGATGATGGGTGTATGGATGGTTAGATGGATGCATGGACGGATGGATGGATGAATGGATACATAGATAAATATAGAGACATAGACAGAGATGATTAACAGCTAAATATAGAGTAGATAGATAGATAGATGAGAGAATGGATGGATGGATAGATGATAGAGAAATAGGTAGATAGGTAGAAAGAATGGATGGATAAATAGAAGATAGAGATAGGATGGATAGATAGATAAATAAATAGATGATGTAGTTAGATGGATGATGGGTGGATGGGCGATGGATTGATAGATGATAGATAGGTAGATGATGGATAGATAGAGATAGGATGGATAGATAAATAGATGATAGATATAGTTAGATGGATGATGGGTGGATGGATGATGGATAGATAGATGATGATTGATAGATGATGGAGAGATTGGCTCCCCGTATGGTACTGCCATGCTCCCGGCCTTTCTCTAGCTCTTCCTCAGGTTTCTGTCATCACAAGATATTTTAGGTGATGCCAACATCAGATTTAACCAAAAATAAATAAATACGTTGGAAGAGAGGCAGATTTCATGTTGATAAAAGGTAGGGGCTCTCAAACTTGTACGCAACCAACAATGTGAGTTCTGAATACAGAAAGCAAAAAAATATATATATATATATATGACAGTGGACATCGGTTGGTTGCTACCAGCTCGCTGCCACATATTTCGCAAAGAGAGGGACTTCCTTAAAGCTACCCTGGACCAGTCTCTCTTAAGACAGTTCTGGCCCTAGCTGGTGTGGCTCAGTGGGTAGAGCGTCAGCCTGAAGACCAAAGGGTCCAGGGTTCTATTCCGGTCCAGGGCACGGACCTCAGTTGCAGGCTCCTCCCCAGCCAGGGCCCTGATCCCGGTTCGTGCAGGAGGCACCCAATCAATGTGTCTCTCTCACATCAATATTTCTCCCTGTCTGTCCGTCTCCCTCGCTTCCAATCTCTCTAGAAATCAATGGGAACATACCCTCAGGTGAGGATTCACAAAAAAAAAAAGGATTTATGATTCCTGTATCTGAGCAGGGATGGGGATATATACTGTTCCATGGTTCTCTACATCTTATGTTTTTTTTTTAAAAAATATATTGATTTCAGAGAGGAAAGGAGAGGGAGAGAGAGCGAAACATCCATGAAGAGAGAGAATCATGGACCGGCTGCCTCCTGCACGCCCCCTACTGGGGATGGAGCCCACAACCCGGGCATGTGCCCTTGACCGGGAATCGAACCCTGACCTCCTGGTTCGTAGGTCCACACGCAACCACCCACCGAGCCACGCCCGCCGGGTGTCTCCAGGTTTCTTGGCAAACGTCTCTTCCAGGGTTATTCTCTCGAGGGTATTTGACGAGATCGTCGAGGTCGATCTGATGGACAGCGCCGACCACGTCCACCTGGCCTTCCTGAAGCGGCCCGAGCTCGGCGTCACCCTCACCAAACTCCACTGCTGGACGCTCACCCGTTACAGCAAGTGTGTGTTTCTGGACGCCGACACCCTGGTGAGCACCCTGGGAGTGCGGGACCGAGACGGTTCCCTTGTTGAGAAACCCATCAGAGACCACGCCTCCTACACCCCCTTTAGCAGGCTGCTACCTTGGGGTGGGTTCCCGTCAGGCAACATGGAACTGTTGTGTGTATTTTATTTTATTTTATTTTATTATTTACTAGAGGCCCGGTGCATGAAATTTGTGCACAAGTGTGGTCCCTAGTGGCTGCCGGCCGCCGGCCGGGGCCTTGCTTCGTTTCACGACACCCCCTGGTGGTCAGCGCACATCATAGCAATTGATCGATCTCCTGGTCAATCGAACTCCCGAGGGGACACTTTGCATATTAAGCTTTTTTATATATAAAGACTAGAGGCCCGGTGCACAAAATTCGTGCATGGGTAGGGTCCCTAGGCTTGACCGGCGATCAGGGCCGATTGGGGCCTTCTGGCTGCTGGCCGGGACCTCCCTTCCCAGGTAGTCAGCGCACACCATAGCGAGCGGTCGAACGCCTGGTCTCCCGGTCGAACTCCCGCGGGGACAGTTTGCCTATTAGGCTTTTATATATATAGTTTTTCTTATTATTTTTTATTTTGATTTTTTAAAAATTATTGTTGTGTGTTTTTTTTTAATCCTCACCTGTGGATATTTTTCCATTGGTTTTTAGGGAGAGTGGAAGAGAGAGGGAGAGACAGAGAGAAACGTTAATGTGAGAGAGACACATCGATGGGTTGCCTCCTGCACACACACCCCGACCAGGGCCAGGGCCGGGGAGGAGCCTGTAACTGAGGGTACGTGTTCTTGACCGGGAATCGAACCCAGGACCCTTTGGTCCACAGGCTGAAGCTTTGTCCACTGAGCCAAACCGACTAGGGATGGGTCTGTTCTTAACATCAAAATTTATTCTGTCAAAAGATCGTTCTGGCTGGTGACCCCAGGAGTTAGCGTGTCTGACCACAAACTGAATGGTCACGAGTTCGATTCCTGTTCAAGGGCATGTACCTGGGTTGCAGGTTCAATCCCCGCTTGGGGTGCATGCGAGAGACAACCAATCGATGGGTTTCTCTCACATCAATGCTTCTCTCTCTCTCTCTTTCTCCCTCCTTCCCTTCCACTCTCTCTAAATATCAATCGGGAAAAAAATATCCTCAGGTGAGGATTCAAAACAAAACACAACAAAAAATTAAGTCTGACATCCCCGTGAACCCGGTAGTGAGCGACGTGAAATTATGTTTCTTCCCAGGTTTGAAATAAACCATCACATTATTTCATCTACACAAAACAGAGTCATTACAGAAAATAAAAATAAAATATCCTGGCTGGTATGGCTCAGTGGTTGAGCGTTGACCTATGAACCAGGAGGTCACGGTTCGATTCCCTGTCAGGGCACAGGCCTGGGTTGTGGGCTCCATCCCCAGTAGGGGGCGTGCAGGAGGCAGCTGATCCATGATTCTTTCTCATCATGGATGTTTCTCTCTCTCTCTCTCTCTCTCTCTCTCTCTCTCTTTCTCTCTCTCTCTTTTCTCTCTGAAATCAATAAAAACATATTTTTAAAAAAATCAAGTCTAACTTCCCCAATAACCCTGCAGTGAGTGACTTGAAATTACCTCCCCCCCCCCCCCCCAGGATGGGTTGACAACTACATTATTTCAACTACACAGAACAGAGTCATTACAAACAACAACAACAACAATAATAATAACAATAATAAAATCTTGCCCTGATTGCATATGGAATTGGGATTTCTGATGGGACTTTTTAAAAAAAATATATTTTAAAGTTGATTTTTAGAGAGAGAGGTAGGGAGAGGGATAGAGAGATAGAAACATCGATGAGAGAGGAACATCATTGATTGGCTGTCTCCGGCACCCACTCACTTGCATGTGCCCTTGACTGGGAATCGAACCTGAGACCTCCTGGTTCCTAGGTCGACGCTCAACCACTGAGCCACACCGGCCAGCACTTGATTGGCTATTATTTTTTTGTCTGTAGTGAGAGCGTCTTGATTGGCTATTTTTTTTTTGTCTGTAGTGAGAGCGTCTTGATTGGCTATTTTTTTTTTTGTCTGTAGTGAGAGCGTCTTGATTGGCTATTTTTTTTTGTCTGTTGTGAGAGCATCTTGATTGGCTATTTGTTTTTTTGTCTGTTGTGAGAGCATCTTGATTGGCTATTTTTTTTTTGTCTGTTATGAGAGCGTCTTGATTGGCTATTTTTTTTTTGTCTGTAGTGAGAGCGTCTTGATTGGCTATTTTTTTTTTGTCTGTAGTGAGAACGTCTTGATTGGCTATTTCTTTTTTTTGTCTGTTGTGAGAACGTCTTGATTGGCTATTTTTTTTTTTTTGTCATCTGTAGAGAGAGCAACCATCCTGGGGCTCAGACCTCCTCTGATGGACAGTTTGCAAGGAGCCAACCCTGTCTGGCCCCTCCCTCCTCAAGCCCCTCCCTCCTTTCTCACCTGCGAAACCGGAAGCCACAGGGAGGGGCGTGGCTACAGGTGTCCCCTGCTCTGATCGACAGGTGCTGTGCAACATCGATGAGCTGTTTGAGAGGAGCGAGTTTTCGGCCGCCCCGGACCCCGGCTGGCCCGACTGCTTCAACAGCGGGGTGTTCGTCTTCCGGCCTTCCCTGCGGACACACCGCCTCTTGCTGCAGCATGCCACGGACCACGGCAGCTACGATGGTGCGTGAGGGACAGCTGGGATTTTGGGGGACCCTATACCCTCCTCCCCTGCCCCATCCTTACCCCTCCGCCCCTTCCTGGGAATGAGTGAAAATTTCAACACAAAATGCCCAAGCTGGTGTGGCTCAGTGGATAGAGCTATCGGCCTAAAGACTGAAGGGTCCCGGGTTCGATTCCCGGTCAAGGGCACATGCCCGGGTGGTGGGCTCGTTCCCCAGTAGGGGGCGTGCAGGAGGCAGCCGATCCATGATTCTATCTCATCATGGATGTTTCTATCTCTCTCTCTCCCTTCCTCTCTGAAATCAATTAAATAATATCTATATGTATAAAAGGCTAAGGGACCTACCTACTGTCTGTCTGTCCAACCAGCCTACTGACCTGGCAATCCTATAGAACAAAAGGCTACTATGCAAATTGTCCCCTTGACTGAGAGTCCGACCGGGAGTTCGGCCAGGAGGCGAGGCCAGATGGCCAACCTCCCGAGGCCCCTCCCCCCGGCCTGCCCCGCCCCCCGTCAGCCCCAATCTTGGCAGGCCAGCCGGACCCCAGCCGTGCACGAATTCGTGCACCGGGCCTCTAGTTTATATATAAAAGAAAAGAATTTTTAAAATAAAATAATGAATAGTATACCATAAACAATCATGTATTCATGGTATTCCCCTACTGGTAATCGATACAAATGAATGATTGTTGGTTTATGTCTCACTTTGAGACAAGGATAATGTTTTAGCGGGCAGAGAGGAGAAATGTGTTCAGTGACCTTGGATGACCTTCAAACACCCCTAGTATTCTTTTAAAAAATATATTTTTATTGATGTCAGAGAGGAAGGGAGAGGGAGAGGGAGAGAGAGAGAGAGAAATGTCCATGAGGACAGAGAATCATGGATTGGCCGCCTCCTGCACGCCCCCTACTGGTTGGGGATGGTGCCTGCCACCCGGGCATGTGCCCTTGACTGGGAATCGAACCCGGGACCCTTCCGTCCGCAGGCCGACGCTCTATCCACTGAGCCATACCGGCCGGGGCTCCTGCTGGTTCTGAATAAAAAGGAAGGAGGCTGATGTACGTCGCACTTTGAGAGAACAATCATGTTTGAGCAGGAAGAGAGGAGAAATGTGCTGAGTGACCTTCAATGAGCTTCAATGACCTTCAAACGCCCTTGTTGACGTTAACTTCTCTGTTCACCGTTCAGGGGCCGATCAGGGCCTGCTCAACAGTTTCTTCAGCAGCTGGGCCACGGCCGACATTCAGAAACACTTGCCCTTCGTCTACAACCTCAGCAGCAGCAACGCTTACACCTACAGCCCGGCGTTCAGACAGTAAGTGCCCGCACGCGTGCCCGGTCCCGGGTCTGACTCTGAGGCATTACCACCTCGCATCAGCTTGGGAAATTTTATTTATTTTATTTTATTTTTTTTTAAATTGATTCCAGAGAGAGGAAGGGAGAGGGAGAGAGAGAGAGAGAGAAACATCACCGATGAGAGAGAATCATGCATCGGCTGCCTCTTGCAAACTGGGCATCTGCCCTTGACCGGATTCGAACCCGGGACCCTTCAGTCCGGAGGGCGACCGTCTATCCACTGAACCAAACCGGCCGGGGAGGGGCGGGGGGGCTTTTGAATTTTTGAAACGTGTTTTTGTTGAACTTCAGAGAGAGGAAGGGAGAGGGAAGGAGAGAGAGAAAAACATGAATAATGAGAGAGGATCATGGATCGACCGGCTCCCTTCCTACTGGAGATCGAACATGATTGACAGCAGGAAGCTAGGAGTCCGACCACAGACAAGCGGACAGAGACGCCGTGGTGCATGTATGTTCCGTGCCCGCACAGCCAAGGGTTCTGTGAACCGGAGGGGGGGCGGCGAGGAATTAAAGAAAAGATTGACAAAGAGAATACAGCTGGGGCTTGGTGGATCCCCTGTGCCCGGATGAGGCCGCAGAAAAGATGGATCCAGCCAGCACGCCGAGCCTTTATTTTATCGTCGTCGGAGAAAGACAAGGTGGTGGTCACCATAGTTACAATGTTCTTGTGAGTTTCACTTGTTTTGGCAGCATTTGCTGCACCTCCCACAGCTCATTAGCTTCCCAGGAAGGATCGAGGGCAGCGGTTCTCAACCTGTGGGTCGCCTAAGACCGTCGGAAAACACATATATCATTGCATGCTGTTTTTGCGGTTAATCACGACGCTTTAACGATGTTCAAATTGTAACAATGTGAGGCTGAACTCTAGAGCCGCTCCGGCCACAGGTACGCAGTGGAATATTACGCAGCCATGAAAAAGGACTAGAGCTTACCATTGGCAACAGCATGCGTGGACCTAGAGCAGTGGTTCTCAACCTTCTGGCCCTTTCAAGACAGCTGCTCATGTGGGGACCCCCAACCATAAAATTATTTTCGTGGCTACGTCATCACTGTGATGTTGCTACTGTGACGAATCCTCATGGAAATATCGGAGATGCAGGATGGCCTTAGGCGACCCCCGCGAAAGGGTCGTTCGATCGCCAAAGGGGTCACAACCCACGGGATGAGAACGGCTGGTCGAGAGGGTGAAATAGGGCAGACAGAGAAAGACAAACACCAGGCGATTTCACTTGTATGTGGAATCTCAAAATAAAATAAATGAACAAATAAAACAAACAAAAGCAGGTTCAGAAAATAAGCTGATGGTTGCCCAGGGGGAGAAATTGGAGGAAATGGAATACAAAAGCAAACCAGTCATAAACGTCACCGACCACAGGAAAGCCAAGTCAATAAAAATGTTTCTGAGTGTTGGGTGTGGTGGTAATTGAGAAAATATAAAACAGATCGAGAAGGAGAAATTCATAATCTTATAAAATAAGCCTTTTTTTAAGTTGTTTTTTTTTTTTTGGTTTGCAGCTTGCATTATGTATTATTAAAAGCTAATTTTTTTTTTCCCCTGCTGTTGCTTTTTTTTTAAAAAAAAAAATTGATTTCAGAGAGAGGAAGGGAGAGGGAGAGAGAGAGAAACATCCATGATGAGAGAGAATCACGGACCGGCTGCCTCCTGCACGCCCCCTACTGGGGATCGAGCCCGCAACCCAGGCACCTACCCTTGACCGGGAATCGAACCCTGACCTCCTGGTTCACAGGTCGACGCTCACCACTGAGCAAGACTGGCCGAGCTGTTGGTTGCCTTTTGAACGTGTCTGTCCACCCCCGAGTGGAAATGTCCTGTGTGTTTCCTTCTCAGGTTCGGTTCGAGGGCGAAGGTGGTCCACTTTCTGGGGCCCAAGAAGCCGTGGAGCTACAGGTACAACCCGCAGACGGGCTCGGTGCTGGAGGAGGCCCCTGGGGCGGCCCCCCAGCACCAGCTGAGCTTCCTGAACCTGTGGTGGAACATCTACCACCGCAGCGTCTTGCCTCTGTACGAACGCATCCCGGACGAGCCACGGCATCCGCCGCCCGGACGCACGGTAAGTGGGCGGATTCCCTCGGGACACAGGAGTTGAGAATCAAGTCAATCCTGCCGGCCTGGCTCAGCGATTGAGCATCGACCTAGGAACCAGGAGGTCCCGGGTTCGATTCCCGGTCAAGGGCACATGCCCAGGTTGTGGCCTCGACCCCCAGTAGGGGGCGTGCAGGAGGCAGCCGATCCATGATTCTCTCACATCATGGATGTTTCTCTCTCCTTCCCTTTTTGAAATAAATAAAAATGTATCAAAAACAAACATATGAACAATTATTTGATCAGACCTAACATCTATATATATATAGAGAGAGAGATAGGTATCCTATCTAATAAAAGAGAAACATGGTAATTAGCCATACCTCTGCTACCCTTCCCATTGGCTAATCAATAAAAATGTATCAAAAACAAATATAACGCCAAAACTGGCTTGGCTCGGTGGATAGAGCGTCGGCCTGGGGACTGAAGGGTCCCGGGTTCGATTCCCGGTCAAGGGCATGGACCTGGGTTGCGGGCACATCCCCAGTGGGAGATGTGCAGGAGGCAGCTGGTCGATGTTTCTCTCCCATCGATGTTTCTAACTATCTATCCCTCTCCCTTCCTCTCTGTAAAAAATCAATAAAATATATTTTTAAAAATTACTTAAAAAAAAACACACACACAAAAAAAACAAATATAAAAACAAACAATTATTTGATCAGACCTAACATCTATGTATATAAAAAGCTTAAGTGATTGTTAGGACCAAACGAACAGAACGTCGGGAAAGACCGGTCGACCGGTTGCTATGACGCACACTGACCACCAGGGGGCAGACGCTCAACGCAGGAGCTGTTTCCTGGTGGTCAATGTTCTCCCACAGCCAACCTCCCACACTCTGTATTTTTAAATATTTTATTGATTTTTTTACAGAGAGGAAGGGAGAGGGATAGAGAGTTAGAAACATCCATGATGAGAGAGAAACATCGATCAGCTGCCTCCTGCACATGCCCCCCACTGGGGATGTGCCCGCAACCCAGGTCCATGCCCTTGACCGGGAATCGAACCCGGGACCCTTCAGTCCGCAGGTTGACGCTCTATCCGCTGAGCCACACCGGCCAGGGCTGCACACTCCCCCCTCCCTCCCCCTCACTGGCAGGTCCCGATCGGCCAGGTCTGGGGACCCCACCGGTGTTGGAATTCGCGCACCGGGCCTCTCGTATTGAATCAATACCGATAGTCGAGTTGGGGAGCCAGAGAACGGGGTGGGTCTTAGGGATCTGAGGTCAGTTCGAGAGTTGAAAAGTCGTAAGGAAGCCCTGATAATTGTGTCCGTTTCTCTGTGCGCAGAATTCTCTCCCTCGCGTTGAGGTGCCGTGTGCAAATGTAGCGCCTTGTGCGGAGGGGCCGGGTGCGAATTCAGAGGCCACGGCTCCTGGGGAACCTTTGGAGATGCCCACGGTAGTGACTGAGACCCCACTTTCGTCTGAAGGAGCCCCTTCAGGAGACGGAAGTACCAGCACCCCACACAGAAAGGTGAGAGGGGAAATCAGGCATTGGGCCCGGCCAGTGTGGCTCAGTGGTTGAGCGTGGATCTAGGAACCAGGAGGTCAGGGTTCGATTCCCGGTCTGGACACATGCCCAGGTTGCGGGCTCCATCCCCAACCACTAGGGGGCGTGCGGGAGGCAGCCGGTCCGTGATTCTCTCTCCTCATTGATGTTTTTCTCTCTCTCTCTCTCCCTCTCTCTCTTTTTAAATATCAATAAAAAATATTTTTGAAAGCCGGGTTGGTGTGGAAGGGAGAAAAGAAAGAAAGAAAGAAAGAAAGAAAGAAAGAAAGAAAGAAAGAAAGAAAGAAAGAAAGAAAGAAAGAGAAATAGAGAGAGAGAGAGAGGAAGAAAGTAAAAGCTTTGCTAATTAAGTTACAAAAAAAAATTTTTTTAAAGTAAATATTTGGCTGCAGCTCTAGCCAGTTTGGCTCAGTGGATAGAGCATCTGCCTGTGGACTGAAGGGTCCCGGGTTCGATTCCCATTCAAGGGCACATGCCCGGGTTGCAGGCTCCACCCCCAACCAGTAGGGGGCGTGCAGGAGGCAGCCGGTCCATGATTCTCTCTCCTCATGGATGTTTCTATCTCTCTCCCTCCCTCCCCCTTCCTCTCTCTGAAATCGATGAAAATATATTTTTTAAAAAATGAGTAATTACAACGGCCAACCCAGACCCTCAAGGTTTGCACAGTGAAGAGGAAGAGGGTAGAGAGTGAGCTTTTCTGCTGGTTTTTCCGTCCTCCCGTCCGGGGCTGACATCTGGCCCAGGCGTGTCTGGGGCGAGTTAAATATAGGGCGTGAGCTGCTCCAGGAATTCCAGGAATCTGCCCTGAAGCTCTTAGGGTAGGTACAGAGCTGCTCTTGCTCTCTCTGCAAGGAGTGAGCCAGGCCTGTAACAAGATTAAAAAAAAACACTCTTAAAAAGTATATACATAATAAAATAAATAAAAAATTAAAAATTAAAAATAATAATAAATAAAAATTTAAAAAATAAAAAAATCAAAGATAATCAAAGATAATAAATAAAAATTTAAAAATTTAAAAAATAAAATATAAAAAATAATAAAAATAATAATAAATAAATATTAAAAAAAATTTAAATATTTTTAAAAATTAAAAATAAAATATAATAATAAATAAAAATTTTAAAAAATTAAAAAATAAAAGATAATAAAATAATAAAAAATAATAATAAATAAAAATTTAAAGAATAAAAAAATAAAAGATAATCAAAGATAAATAAAAATTTGAAAAATTTAAAAAATAAAATATAAAAAAATAATAAAAATAATAATAAATAAAAATTTAAAAAATTAAAAAAATAAAATATAATGACAATAATAATAAATAAAAATTTAAAAAATACAAAATAAAAAATAATAAATAAATAATAATAAATAAAAATTAAAATAATTTAAAAAATAAAATAAATACAATAAATGAAACAAAAACAAAAGCAAAGACACACAAAAGGCAAGGCCTAGCTGGGTCGGTAAAAGTGACGAAGTTGGGAGGCTTTGAACGGGATCTGCGGTATATTTCATTATTTCAACCCCAGGTCCCCTTGGGATTAGTTATGCGCTGTCACTGCCCCCTGCTGGCCATTCCTAGAATTTTTCAACTCTGGGTTTTCCCCCCTCCCCTCCCCTTCCCTCCCCCCAACTTAATGTTTTTAACGCAGTACAGCAGCGGTTCTCAACCTGTGGGTCGCGACCCCTTTGGGGGTCGAACGGCCCTTTCACAGGGGTCGCCTAAAGCCGTCGGAAAACACATATATAATCACATATTGTCTTTGTGATTGATCCCTGTGCTTTCATGATGTTCAATGTGTCACCATGGAAATCCATCCTGCAGATCAGATGTTTCCATGACGATTCGTCACAGCAGCCACATGACAGCGATGACGTAGCCACGAGAATAATGTTATGGTTGGGGGTCCCCACAGCATGAGGAGCTGTATTCAAGGGTCGCGGCCTTAGGAAGGTTGAGAACCACTGATATAGATAAATATATAGATATAGATATAAATATAGGTATAGATATAGATATAGATATAGATATAGATATGAATATAGATATAGAAGATATAGATATAGATATAGATATAAATATAGGTATAGATATAGATATAGATATAGATGATATAGATATAGATATAGATATAGTATAGATATAGATGATATAGATATAGATATAGATATAGATATGAATATAGATATAGAAGATATAGATATAGATATAGATATAAATATAGGTATAGATATAGATATAGATATAGATGATATAGATATAGATATAGATATAGATATAGATGATATAGATATAGATATAGATATAGATGATATAGATATAGATATAGATATAGATTAGATATAGATATAGATGATATAGATATAGATATAGATATGAATATAGATATAGAAGATATAGATATATAGATATAAATATAGGTATAGATATAGATATAGATATAGATGATATAGATATAGATATAGATATAGTATAGATATAGATGATATAGATATAGATATAGATATAGATATGAATATAGGTATAGATATAGATATAGATATAGATGATATAGATATAGATATAGATATAGTATAGATATAGATGATATAGATATAGATATAGATATAGATATGAATATAGATATAGAAGATATAGATATAGATATAGATATAAATATAGGTATAGATATAGATATAGATATAGATGATATAGATATAGATATAGATATAGATGATATAGATATAGATATAGATATAGATTAGATATAGATATAGATGATATAGATATAGATATAGATATGAATATAGATATAGAAGATATAGATATATAGATATAAATATAGGTATAGATATAGATATAGATATAGATGATATAGATATAGATATAGATATAGTATAGATATAGATGATATAGATATAGATATAGATATAGATATGAATATAGGTATAGATATAGATATAGATATAGATGATATAGATATAGATATAGTATAGATATAGATGATATAGATATAGATATAGATATAGATATGAATATAGATATAGAAGATATAGATATAGATATAGATATAAATATAGGTATAGATATAGATATAGATATAGATGATATAGATATAGATATAGATATAGATGATATAGATATAGATATAGATATAGATTAGATATAGATATAGATGATATAGATATAGATATAGATATGAATATAGATATAGAAGATATAGATATATAGATATAAATATAGGTATAGATATAGATATAGATATAGATGATATAGATATAGATATAGATATAGATATAGATATAGATTAGATATAGATATATATGATATAGATATAGATCTAGATATAGATATGAATATAGATATAGAAGATATAGATATATAGATATAAATATAGGTATAGATATAGATATAGATATAGATATAGATGATATAGATATAGATATAGATGATATAGATATAGATATAGATATAGATATAGATATAGATATAGATGATATAGATATAGATCTAGATATAGATATAGATGATATAGATATAGATATAGATATAGATATAGATATAGATATAGATGATATAGATATAGTGATGAAGCAGCAACAAAAATAATTCTATGGTTGGGGGTCCCCACAACATGAGGAGCTGTATTCAAGGGTCGCGGCCTTAGGAAGGTTGAGAACCACTGCAGTAGAGGGAGGGGAATGTTCATGGGGTGTTTTTCTTCTTATTATTTTATTATTATTATTATTTATATATATATATTTTATTGGTTTATTACAGAGAGGAAGGGAGAGGGATAGAGAGTCAGAAACATCGATGAGAGAGAAACATCGATCAGCTGCCTCCTGTACGCCCCCCACTGGGGATTGAGCCTTCAACCCAGGTCCATGCCCTTGACCAGGATTCGAACCCGGGACCCTTCAGTCCGCAGGCCGACGCTCTATCCACTGAGCCACACCGGTCAGAGCTTTTTTTGTTTTGTTTTGTTTTTGTTATTTTTTGAGCTTTTTTTCCTGCTATAAAGCAGGTTGATTTATTCTAGTTATTTGTTTTTTTATATCGTTATTGTTGAAAGTATTACATCTGCCCCCTGTACCCCCCATCGACCACTTCCAGCCCGCCTTTCCGTGGGTCTGTTTTTTTAAATTGTTATTTATGTATTTTTTTTAAAGTGTCCTTTCTTTTATAAAAAAATTTATTTTTATTGATTTCAGAGAGGAAGGAAGAAGGGAGAGAGAGAGAGAAACATCGATGATGAGAGAGAATCACGGATCGGCCGCCTCCTGCACGCCACCTACTGGGGATCGAGCCCGCAACCCGGGCAGGTGCCCTTGGCTGGAATCGAACCCGGGACCCTGCAGTCCACAGGCCGATGCTCTATCCACTGAGCCACACCAGCCAGGACAGGGTCCTTTTAATTTATTTTTTAGAAAGTTACTATTTTTTGTTATTTGTTTGTTTGTCTTGACTGTGGTTCACAGGACATCTCTTATTTTAATTTTTTTCATCTTATTTTATTTTACTTTAAAAATGTGTTTTTATTGACTTCAGAGAGGAAGAGAGAGAGAGAGAGAGAGAGAGAAACATCCATGATGAGAGAGAATCATGGACCGGCTGCCTCCTGCACGCCCCCTACTGGGGATCGAGCCTGTAATCCGGGCCTGTGCCCTTGACCGGGGATGTTTCTCTCTCTCTCTCTCTCCCTCTCTCTTTGTCTCTGTAATCAATATATATATATATATATATATATATATATATATATGTATGTATACACACACACACATATATATGTAAATATATATATATACACACACACATATATATGTAAATATATATATATACACACACACACATATATATGTAAATATATATATATACACACACACATATATATGTAAATATATATATATATATATATTTAAAAAGAGTTAGTCATGGCCCCATGTAGATACAGGACATTATGACCTGGTGTTGGGTGTGAGACCCAGACGCGGACGTAGACGGAGATATTGGTGATCATAACACTTTCTCCCTCATCGACCCCCTTTCATCCTGGAGGCAGAGAAAAAAATACAATAAACGACATGTTTTCCATTGAGCTGTGTCATTTGCATGAAAATCTGTGCTAACCTCATTTTGTTATTTATTTATTATTATTTTTTATGACAGACGGCAGGTTGCCCTGAATTCGAGACGTCGGCTGGAGTGATGCCTGAGCCAAATCCACCACCTTTTCCCCAATTGGCCGAAGTCGCAGACCCCCCAACCGCCTCCGTTCAGCTCATCGAAACAGTTAAGCTCGGCCGTCTC
This sequence comes from Myotis yumanensis, assembly GCF_028538775.1. Taxonomy (NCBI): domain Eukaryota; kingdom Metazoa; phylum Chordata; class Mammalia; order Chiroptera; family Vespertilionidae; genus Myotis; species Myotis yumanensis. The sequence continues at coordinate 10,748,975 of NW_027223775.1, read as the reverse complement.
GCTCGGGGGTCCTGGTTCTGTTGGCATGCCCGTCCATTCACGGCCAAAAAAAATGCCCTGTGTTTTGCGTCCATGACTTTTCTTTAAATATAAACTAGAGGCCTCGGTGCACGGATTCGTGCACCTGTGGGGTCCCTCGGCCTGGCCTGCGGGGATCGGGCCGAAACCGGCTCCCCGACATCCCCCGAGGGGTCCCGGATGGCGAGAGGGTGGTTCTCGGGTGACGCACCCCGAAATCGGGCTCCCTCCTCTCTGGTTCTGGGTGCGTCACCCAAGAAACGCAGCTGCCAAGTCATGGCAGCTCGGCAGCTCCTGCATTGAGCGGTCTGCCCCCTGGTGGTCAATGTGCATCATAGCTAACAGATGGAGCGTCTGCCCCTGGTGGTCAGTGCACGTCATAGCTACAAGTCAGAGTGTCTGCCCCCTGGTGGTCAGTGCGCGTCATAGCTACAAGTCAGAGTGTCTGCCCCCTGGTGGTCAGTGCGCGTCATAGCTACCGGTCGGAGCGTCTGCCCCCTGGTGGTCAGTGCGCGTCATAGCTACCGGTCGGAGCGTCTGCCCCCTGGTGGTCAGTGCGCGTCATAGCTACCGGTTGGAGCGTCTGCCCCCTGGTGGTCAGTGTATGTCATAGCTACCGGTTGGAGCATCTGCTCCCTGGTGGTCAGTGTATGTCATAGCTACCGGTTGGAGCGTCGGCCCCCTGGTGGTCAGTGCGCGTCATAGCTGCCGGTCAGAGTGTCTACCCCCTGGTGGTCAGTGTATGTCATAGCTACCGGTTGGAGCGTCTGCCCCCTGGTGGTCAGTGCGCGTCATAGCTACCGGTCGGAGCGTCTGCCCCCTGGTGGTCAGTGTATGTCATAGCTACCGGTTGGAGCGTCTGCCCCCTGGTGGTCAGTGTATGTCATAGCTACCGGTTGGAGCGACGGCGCCCTGGTGGTCAGTGCGCGTCATAGCTGCCGGTCAGAGTGTCTACCCCCTGGTGGTCAGTGTATGTCATAGCTACCGGTTGGAGCGTCTGCCCCCTGGTGATCAGTGTATGTCATAGCTACCGGTCAGAGCGTCTGCCCCCTGGTGGTCAGTGCATGTCATAGCTAGCGGTCGGAGTGTCTGCCCCTGGTGGTCAGTGTGCATCATAGCTACCGGTTGGACGTCTGCCCCCTGGTGGTCAGTGTGTGTCATAGCTACCGGTCAGAGGGTCGGAGCGTCTGCCCCCTGGTGGTCAGTGCACATCATAGCTGCCGGTCAGAGTGTCTACCCCCTGGTGGTCAGTGCGCGTCATAGCTACCGGTCAGAGCGTCTGTCCCCTGGTGGTCAATGTGCGTCATAGCTACCAGTCGGAGCGTCTGCCCCCTGGTGGTCAGTGCGCGTCATAGCTACCAGTCAGAGTGTCTGCCCCCTGGTAATCAGTGTATGTCATAGCTACCGGTCGGAGCGTCTGCTCCCTGGTGGTCAGTGCGCGTCATAGCTGCCGGCTGGTCACTTAGGCTATTATATATATAGATATGTTGACTTCAGCGAGGCAGAGAGATAAACATCGATGATGAGAGAGAATCATGGATCATCTGCCTCCCGCACACCCCCCACTGGGGATCGAGCCCACAACCCGGGCCTGTGCCCTTGACCGGGAAACGAACCCAGGACCTCCTGGTTCATAGGTCGACGCTCAACCCCTGAGCCACGTCGGTTGGTCCCCATGATCTTTCTTAACAGCTTTCCCAGCTGGGACAATCGGACGGCCATGAGCCTGGCCGGTGTGGCTCAGTGGTTGAGCATCAACCTAGGAACCAGGAGGTCCGGGTTCGATTCCCGGTCAAGGGCACATGCCCGGGTTGCGGGCTCCATCCCCAGTAGGGGGCGTGCAGGAGGCGGCCGATCCATGATTCTCTCTCATCATGGATGTTTCTCTCTCTCCCTCTCCTTTCGTCTGTGAAATCAATAAAATTATATTTTTAAAAATGACTACAATTCTCAGAATCCCAAGCCAGACTAACCATGGGTGGTTGTGTTTCTAGCAGCCAGCGGACGAGACAGGAGCTGGCCGGTCGGAGGAATCCGAGGAACGAAACCAGGAGCCCCCGGTTGACGTCACCAGGGACCCCCGGCCTGAGGATGTGCTGCAGGTGGTACCCCCCGTCCTTGGCTCCCCGTCTTTCCCGGGGCTCCCCGCCTGCACCCACCAGCCGTGAACTCACTTTGTTGAAATCGATTCTACCTGCCTCTCGCTGTGTCTGCGATCTGTCCGTCTTCTCTCCATCCCGGGTGCTTGGTCTGTTCGCTCTCTCCTGTCCGTCATAATCACACCCTTTCTCTCTCTCAAAGCTGTTTTGCAAAATTAATTCAAATGGGGGAGCATCGAAACCCAGCCATCTGTTGCCTGATATCGTTCGTTGTCTAAAGGCTGGAGAATTGGGGGTGAATCTTTTCTGTTTTTATAATATAATATATTTTTATTGATTTCAGAGAGGAAGGGAGAGGATGAGAGAGAGAGAGAGACATCCATGAAGAGAGAGAATCATGGATCGGCTGCCTCCTGCACGCCCCCTACTGGTTGGGGATGGAGCCCACAACCCGGGCATGTGCACTTGACCGGGAATCGAACCCGGGACCTCCTGGTCCCTAGGTCGATGTACAACCACTGAGCCACGCTGGCTGGGCCCATGATGCATTTAATGAAAGCGATTGCTAATTTATCAATTTTTCCTAACGAAGATCTAATAACACAATTTGGTCTTTAAGGAAAAGGCAATACAGCTTCGTAGCTGGGCACGAGACTTAGGATGGAAGTTTGCCTTGAACATGAGTCTGGGTCTATTCGAGCTGCGATAGCAACAATGCCAGAGTCAGGGTGGCTTATAAAGTGTAGATATTTAGCCAGTGGCCTGGCTCAGGGGTTGAGCGTCGACCTAGGAACCAGGAGGTCACAGGTTTGATTCCCGGTCAGGACACCTGCCCGGGTTGTGGGCTCGATCCCCAGTAGGGGGCGTGCAGGAGGCAGCTGATCCATGAATCTCTCTCATCATGGATGTTTCTATCTCTCTCTGTCCTCCTCCCTTCCTCTCTGAAATCAATAAAAAAAAATTATGCCCTGACCGGTGTGGCTCAGTGGATAGAGCGTCGGCCTGCGGACTGAAAGGTCCCGGGTTCGATTCCCGGTCAAGGGCATGTACCTGGGTTGCGGGCACATCCCCAGTAGGGGGCGTGCAGGAGGCAGCTGATCGATGTTTCTAACTCTCTATCCATCTCCCTTCCTCTCTATAAAAAATCAATAAAATATATTTTTTACAAAAGAGAAAATATTTTTTTACATTTGCATTTTTTCATTTCATTTTTTAATTTAATTTTATTAATTTTGTTTTATTGCTTAAAATATTACAAAGAATAGTACATATGTCTCCTTTTTTATTTTTTCCCCCGGCCTCCCCTACCCCCAGGTGTCTTGTGTCCATTGTTTATGCTTATATGCATGCATGCAAGTCCTTTGGTTGATCTCTTGCCGCCCCCCCCCCCCCCCCGCCCCAACCCCTCCCGGCCTTAATAGATATTTACCCCGGCTGGCGTGGCTCAGTGGTTGGGTGTCAATCTATGAACCAGGAGGTCAGGGTTCGATTCCCAGTCCAGGGCACATGCCCGGGTTGTGGGCTCCATCCCCAGTAGGGGGCGTGCAGGAGGCAGCCGGTCCATGGTTCTCTCTCATCATGGATGTTTCTCTCTCATCACTGATGTTTCTCTTTCCCTCTCACTTCCTCTCTCTGAAGCCAATCTATACGTATAAAAGCCTACGCGATCATTATGACTTGTTGACTGGTCGACCGGTCGCTATGACACGCACTGACCACCAGGGGGCAGATGCTCAACGCAGGAGCTGCCCTCTGGTGGTCAATGCACTCGCACAGCCAAACTTTCATGGTCCCTCCCCCTGGCCGGCTGGCCCCCATCAGCACCGATCGCTGGCCAGGCTGAGGGACTCACCCCCCGCCCCCGCCACCATGCACGAATTCGTGCACCGGGCATCTCGTAAAAACATAACAAAACAAGGAACATCTCCCGCCGGCTTGTCTCCCCCAGGTGGACCTGGCCACGTCCATTTCCGAGATCTCCATCAGCGAGAAGGTCAGGGCGCTGAGCCCGGAGGAACAGCGGAGGAAGTGGGAAGAGGGCCACATCGACTACATGGGCACGGACGCCTTTGCCCGCATCCAGGAGAAGCTGGACCGGTTCCTGCAGTGACGCCGCGGTCCCGTCCGCCATGTTCTGCTGGGTGAGCGTCTCCTCTCGTGTCTTCCCAAAGGGCAACGCTGGTCAGCTCCGTGTCTGTCTTCACGGTTCAACCACGTGCCTGTCTTCGCCGCGATCGACGGTCGACCAACCTGAGTGCCTCGCAGAAAAATAAATAAAATAGCGTGGACCGTGAACAACCCAGCTGGAAGCCGCCTGCTGGT
>NW_027223775.1:10712036-10739536 GCF_028538775.1 Myotis yumanensis | reverse complement strand
TAGATACATGATAGATAGATAGATGACAGATATAGATAGATACATAGATACATAGATAGACAAATAGATGATAGCTAGATGGATGGGTGGATGGATGGATTATAGCTAGCTAGCTGGATGATAGATAGGTAGATGGATAGACATGATGGATGGATGGATGATGATGATGATAGATAGATATAGATAGATAGATAGATAGATGATAGATAGATAGATAGATAGATAGATAGATAGATAGATAGATAGATAGCTGATGGATAGATGGGTGAGAGATGGTGCCTCGATGAGGCAGGAATGAGCGGCCAGGTGGCCTCCTCCCACGGGCACCTGTCCTGGGGCGTCTGGCCGCCCCCCAGCTCGACCACGGTGGGGAACACGTCCATCAGGCTGGTGGGCCCGTGGACCTCCCGGCCGGCGGGCAGCACCCCGGGCCAGCGGACGATCCCGGGGACCCGGATCCCGCCTTCCCAGCCGCCCATGCCTTTGCCACCTGCAAGGAAAGGACACCATCAGGACTCCCAGGTGGACACACACCTGGGTGCACCCGTGTGGACACAGACACACACCCACACACACCTGGGGAGCTGTGTCCCCCCAAACTGGCCACAGCGACTGTCCCAAAACCTTGTGATGCCCCCCCCACCAGCAGGGGGTGCAGTCAACATCCCCTCCCCCTGGAATTCGGACATAGGACAGGCCTGGCCAGTGTGGCTCAGTGGTGAGCTGTGGACCCGTGAGCCAGAGGGTCGCTGGTTCGATTCCAGGTCAGGGAACAGGCCTGGATTTCAGCCTTGACCACCAGTGGGGGGCGAGCAGGAGGCGGCCGGTCCATGATTCTCTCTCTTCATGGATGTTTCTCTCTCTCTCCCTCTCCCTTCCTCTCCGAAATCAATAAAAATATATTTTTAAAAAATCTGTTCAATCGAGATGTATCTATCTATCATGTATCGATCTATCTATCTTATCTATCTATCTATCTATCTATCATCTATCTATCTATATCTATCTATCTATCTATCTATCTATCTATCATCTATCTATCTATCTATCTATCTATCTATCTATCTATCATCTATCTATCATCCATCTATCCATCTACCTGTCATCTATCTATCTATCATCTATCTATCATCTATCTATCTATCTATCTATCTATCTATCTATCTATCTATCATCTATCTATCTATCTATCTATCTATCTATCTATCTTCATCCATCTATCCGTCTACCTATCTGTCATCTATCTATCATCTATCTATCATCTATCTATCTATCTATCTATCTATCTATCTATCATCTATCTATCTATCTATCATCTATTTATCTATCTATCTATCTATCTATCATCTAGCTATCTATCAATGTACCTTCTTTTCTCTCTCAAAATCAGTTAAAATACCAACCACTGAGCCACACCAGCCAGGCGCCTTTAATTATTTTTTATTTGTTGTCTGTTCATCCTCACGTGAGGGTATTTTTTTCTCATTGAAATTTTTGGTTAAGAGAGAGTGGAAGATCGAGAGATATCCCGGGATCTCACTCATTTGTGGAATTTAACGAACAGCATAAACTGATAAGCAAAAATAGAGCCAGAGGAAAAGAAATATTTTAGAATATAATAGAAATAATCCTGTGACTTGCAGATTTTTAATATCGCCTACAACTTTTGTGATATTATATGATGTTAGTAGAGTTTGGGTAATATTATTAAATTAAATTAAAATTTAAAATCTTTTCTCCTTGAAATGTTTATGTTTATTGCATGTAACATTATTATATTTAAAATAGTTTTTCTTGAATAATTGGTGTTTATTGCATGGAACATTATTATATGTAAAACTGTTTTTCTTAAAAAAAAAAATAGAGCCAGAGAAAAAAATATGTTAGAATATAATAGAAGTAATCCTGTTATTTGCAGATTTTTAGTATCTCCTACAACTTTTGTCATATTATACTATGTTAGTACAGTTTTGGTAATACTATTATATTTAAAATCGTTTTTCTTGAGATACTAATGTTTATTCCATGAACATTATATTCAAAATCATTTTTCTTGAAATATCAATCTTTATTGCATATAACATTACTATATTTAAAATAGCTTTTATTGAAAAATTATTGCATATAACATTACTATATTTAAAATAGCTTTTCCGCCGAAACCGGTTTGGCTCAGTGGATAGAGCGTCGGCCTGCGGACTGAAGGGTCCCGGGTTCGATTCCCGGTCAGGGGCATGTACCTGGGTTGCGGGCACATCCCCAGTGGGAGATGTGCAGGAGGCAGCTGATCGATGTTTCTCTCTCATCGATGTTTCTAACTCTCTATCCCTCTCCCTTCCTCCCTGTAAAAAATCAATAAAATATATTTTAAAAAAAAATAAAAAATAAAATAAAATAGCTTTTCTTGAGATATTAATGTTTATTGCATATAATATTATATTTAAAATCGTTTTTCTTGAGATATTATGTTCATTGCATGAACATTATATTCAAAATCATTTTTCTTGAAATATCAATCTTTATTGCATATAACATTACTATATTTAAAATAGCTTTTATTGAAATATTATTGCATATAACATTACTATATTTAAAATAGCTTTTCTTGAAATATTAATGTTTATTGCATGTATATTATATTTAAAATCGTCTTTCTTGAGATATTCATGTTTATTGCATGAACATTATATTCAAAATCATTTTCCTTGAAATATCAATGCTTATTACATATAACATTACTATATTTAAAATAGCTCCTCTTGAGATATTAATATTTATTGCATATAATATTATTATATTTAAAACCTTTTTTCTTGAAATATTAATGTTCATTGCATGTATATTATATTTTAAAGTTTTTCTTAAAATATTAATGTTTATTGCATATATTATTATATTTAAAATCGTTTTTCTTGAGATATTAATGTGTATTGCACAAACATTATATTCAAAATCACCTTTCTTGAAATATTAATGCTTATTGCATATAACTACTATATTTAAAATAGCTCCTCTTGACATATTAATGTTCATTGCATGTACATTATATTTAAAATAGTTTTTCTTGAGATATTAATGTTTATTGCATATATTATTATATTTAAAATCGTTTTTCTTGAGATATTAATGTTCATTGCATGTACATTATATTTAAAATAGCTTTTCTTAAAATATTAATGTTTATTGCATATAATATTATTATATTTAAAATCTTTTTCTTGAGATATTAATGTGTATTGCATGAACATTATATTCAAAATCATCTTTCTTGAAATATCAATGCTCATTGCATATAACATTACTATATTTAAAATAGCTCCTCTTGAGATATTCATGTTTATTGCATATAATATTATTATATTTAAAACCTTTTTTCTTGAAATATTAATGTTTATTGCATATAACATTACTATATTTAAATAGCTTCTCTTGAAATATTAATGTTCATTGCATGTATATTATATTTTAAAGTTTTTCTTAAAATATTAATGTTTATTGCATATAATATTATTATATTTAAATAGCTTTTCTTGAAATATTGTTTATTGCATGTATATTATATTTAAAATCGTTTTTCTTGAGATATTAATGTTCATTGCATGTACATTATATTTAAAATAGCTTTTCTTAAAATATTAATGTTTATTGCATATAATATTATTATATTTAAAATCGTTTTTCTTGAGATATTAATGTGTATTGCATGAACATTATATTCAAAATCATCTTTCTTGAAATATCAATGCTCATTGAATATAACATTACTATATTTAAAATACTTCCTATTGAAATATTAATATTTATTGCAGGTAATATTGTTATATTTAAAATCATTTTTCTTGAGATATTAATGTGTATTGCATGAACTTTATATTCAAAATCATCTTTCTTGAAATATCAATGCTCATTGCATATAACATTACTATATTTAAAATAGGGGATCGAACTCAGAGCCCAGGCCTGTGCCCTTGACTGGGATTCGAACCCGGGACCCTTCATCCCGCAGGCCGACGCTCTACCCACTGAGCCACCCGCCCACCTTCCCCGGCGGGACTCACCGGGCGGACCCGGTCTCGAACCCCCGTGTCCAGGGGTCTCACCTCTGTAGACGCCGTTCCACCCGCCCAGCTGGCCCAGCTGCTCGTCTCTGGCCTCCAAATGGCCGCCGTGGTCAGAGGTGAAATAGGTGAAGGTGGAGTTGGTCAACCCATTTTCTTCCAGGGCCTCGAGGATTTTGCCTTCAGGAAAAAAATGGAACCGTGATCGGGACACAGTCAATCAGACAGCATTGATTATGGGGGGGGCCCGGCCGGTGTGGCTCAGTGGTTGAGCGTCCACCTAGGAACCAGGGGGTCACGGGTTCGAATCCCGCCCAGGGCACATGCAGGAGTTGCAGCCTCCATCCCCAGTGGGGGGCGTGCAGGAGGCGGCCGGTCCATGATTCTCTCTCATCATGGATGTTTCTATCTCTCTCCCTTCCTCTCTGAAATCGATAAAAACATATTTTTTTTAAAAAAAGAAAGAGCCCTAAAAATATAAAATAAAATAAAATAAAAAAAGAAAAAGAAAGAATCCTGGCCAGTGTGGCTCAGTGGATAGAGCGTCGGCCTGAGGACTGAAGGGTCCCGGGTTCGATTCCCGGCCAACGGCATGGACCTGGGTTGCGGGCACATCCCCAGTGGGGGGCGTGCAGGAGGCAGCTGATCGATGTTTCTCTCTCATCATCAATGTTTCTCCCCCTCTCTCCCTTCCTCTCTGTAAAAAATCAATAAAATACATTAAAAAATAAACAAATAAAAACTATTTTAAATATAGTAATGTTATATGCAATGTGTTTGCTTTCAAAAAAACAACCACAACAAAGAAACGCTGTTGCTTCTCACCTCGAAAGGCTTTTGGATTTTAAGTGATCCGTGTCCCGTATGGCAATGATTTCCATGTCTACAATTTTTTTTAAAAATATACTTTTATTGATTTCAGCGAGGAAGGGAGAGGGAGAGAGAGAGAAACATCCATGAGGAGAGGGAATCACGGATCGGCTGCCTCCTGCACGCCTCCTACCGGGGATGTGCCCGCAACCCGGGCCTGTGCCCTTGACCCAGAATCGAACCCGGGACCCTTCAGTCTGCAGGCCGACGCTCTATCCACTGCGCCACACCAGCCGGGTTCTACAAGATATTTTCAATGGGTCTCTCTGTTGCTTATCTACTTGCTCTAACTTTAACATATTTTTTCTTTATTTTTAAAAATATATACATTTTATGGATTTCAGAGAGAAAGGGAGAATGAGAGAGAGATAGAAACACCAACGAGGAGAGAGAATCATGGACCGGCCGCCTCCTGCACGCCCCTGACTGGGGATCGAGCCCGCAATCCCGGGCCTGTGCCCTTGACCGGGAATCGAACCCGGGACCTCCTGGTTCCTAGGTCGACGCTCTAACCACTGAGCCACACCGGCCGGGCGGTCTCCACTCCTCAATGCTGAGGCCAGGAGTGGGGAAGGCTGGGTCCAGCCTCGACTCACCTACCAGCCAGTCCATCTCCTCCACGTTGTCGCCGTACAAGCCGTGCCTGCTCCTCCCGAGAAATTCTCTCCTGGTGACCAGGGGGATGTGAACGTGGAGCAAGGACACAAAGAGCAGGAACGGCCGGTGCTTATTTCTGGGAAAAAAAAAGGAAAAAAGAGAGAGAAAAAAAATACACCTTCAAATATAACGGCCTCTGTCTCAACGCTAACGGGACCCATGACTTCCAAGCAGAGACTTGAGGGTTCGGAACCAATAATATACAAAAGGGCCCTGGCTGGTGTGGCTCAGTGGATAGAGCGTCGGCCTGCGGACTGAAGGGTGCCGGGTTCGATTCCCGCTCAAGGGCACAGGCCCGGGTCGTGGGCTCGATCCCCAGTAGGGGGCGTGCAGGAGGCAGCTGGTCCTTGATTCTCCCTCATCATGGATGTTTCTCTCTCTCCTTCTCCCTTCCTCTCTGAAATCAATAAAATTGAAAAAAAAACACAAAAAACAGCAACAAAACAACAGATCACTTCTTGGCCTTTTGGTTCAGATCAAGTGTAGTATCTGTTCCTTCCGGTTTAATATCTTTAACAAAAATAACAAAGTAAAAATCTATACTAATAAAAGGGTAATAGGCTAATTAGACCGGGTAGACCGGACGTCTTCCGGCCGTCCTTACGGACAAAGCCACGGTGGCAGGGGCTGAGGCAGAGGGGGTTAGAGGCGATCAGGCTGGCAGGGAGGGCAGTTAGGGGCGATCAGGCCGGCAGGGGAGGGCAGTTAGGGGCGATCAGGCCGGCAGGGGAGGGCAGTTAGGGGCGATCAGGCCGGCAGGGGAGGGCAGTTAGGGGCGATCAGGCCTGCAGGGGAGAGCAGTTAGGGGCGATCAGGCCGGCAGGGGAGAGCAGTTAGGGGCGATCAGGCCGGCAGGGGAGAGCAGTTAGGGGCGATCAGGCCGGCAGGGGAGAGCAGTTAGGGGCGATCAGGCCGGCAGGGGAGAGCAGTTAGGGGCGATCAGGCTGGCAGGGGAGGGCAGTTAGGGGCGATCAGGCCGGCAGGGGAGGGCAGTTAGGGGCGATCAGGCCTGCAGGGGAGAGCAGTTAGGGGCGATCAGGCCAGCAGGTGAGAGCAGTTAGGGGCGATCAGGCCGGCAGGGGAGGGCAGTTGTGGGGATCAGGCTGGCAGGGAAGAGCAGTTAGGGGCGACCAGGCCGGCAGGGGAGGGCGGTTAGGGGCGATCAGGCTGGCAGGGGAGAGCAGTTAGGGGCGATCAGGCCGGCAGGGGAGGGCGGTTAGGGGCGATCAGGCTGGCAGGGGAGAGCAGTTGTGGGGATCAGGCTGGCAGGGGAGAGCAGTTAGGGGCGACCAGGCCGGCAGGGGAGGGCGGTTAGGGGCGATCAGGCTGGCAGGGGAGAGCAGTTAGGGGCGATCAGGCCGGCAGGGGAGGGCGGTTAGGGGCGATCAGGCTGGCAGGGGAGAGCAGTTAGGGGCGATCAGGCCGGCAGGGGAGGGCGGTTAGGGGCGATCAGGCTGGCAGGGGAGAGCAGTTGTGGGGATCAGGCTGGCAGGGGAGAGCAGTTAGGGGCGACCAGGCCGGCAGGGGAGGGCGGTTAGGGGCGATCAGGCTGGCAGGGGAGAGCAGTTAGGGGCGATCAGGCCGGCAGGGGAGAGCAGTTAGGGGCGATCAGGCCGGCAGGGGAGAGCAGTTAGGGGCGATCAGGCTGGCAGGGGAGAGCAGTTAGGGGCGATCAGGCCGGCAGGGGAGAGCAGTTAGGGGCGATCAGGCCGGCAGGGGAGAGCAGTTAGGGGCGACCAGGCCGGCAGGGGAGAGCAGTTGTGGGGATCAGGTCGGCAGGGAAGAGCAGTTAGAGGCAATCGGGCAGGCAGGTGAGCGGTTAGAAGCCAGAGTTCCCAGATTGAGAGAGGGATGTCCGACTGCCGGCTTAGGCCCGAACCCTAAACCAGCAGTCAGACACCCCCCGGGGGGTCCCGGATTGGAGAGGGTGCAGGCCGGGCTGAGGGACACACCCCCTCCACCCTCCGGTGTATGAATTTCGTGCACCGGGCCTCTAGGAATAATAACAAAAAAGATCCAAGATGCAGGCGGCAATACCTCTCCATGTAGGACACAGCTTCCTTCAGCAGGCGACCGGCGGTTCCTTCCAGAACCATGGGCTGCTCGACCACCTCGCCGTTCCTCATCAGCAGGCAGTTCCAGCGCCGCACGAACCCGAAGCTGGCGTACCAGGACGCGAAGAACAGGACCAGCAGGCCGGCCGCCCCCAGGACCGCCCCCCGGGGCACGGACAGGAGCCCCCAGGCCTTGCCGACCGCCAGGGTCAGCACGCCCCAGGCCAGCCACTGGGTGAGACGCCACAGCCTGGCCCTCAGGGCTGCGTCCACCTCCGGGGGCCGGCCTGGGAGGCAGTCGTCGACCAGCGTGAAGGGCATCCCGTAGAAATAGTCGAACCCGTGCCGGAGAGGGTGGTGGCAGTGGTCGCGGCGGGACTGGCAGCTGACCCCCTGGTGCCATTTTCCTGGAGTTGGAAGCCGATTGGTGAGACCGAGCCCCCCGACGCCAGGCGGGAAGGACGTAGGCGGCCCCTGTGTTCATCCCCGCGCTGTTCTATTTATTTATGGATTTGGTATTTTTACTTAATTATTACTTTATATATATATTATATTATGATACTAGAGGCCCGGGGTATGAATTCGTGCATGGATGGGGGCCCTGGGAGGTTGGAGGCTGTGGGAGTTCACGGACCACCAGAGGGCGGCTTCTGCATTGAGCGTCTGCCCCCTGGTGGTCAGTGCGTGTCATAGCGACCGGTCGTTCGGTTTTTCGGTCGATTAGGCTTTTATATATAGAGATTTTTTATGTTTATTATGTTTTCTATTATAATTACACATCTATAAGTGTATATATATATATGTGTGTGTACATATATATATGTGCATATATATTTTTATATTTATATGTTTTTATATATATAAGTGCATATATATGTGTACATACATAGGAGTATATGTATATGTATACATATATATGTGTGCATGTGTGTGTGTGTGTGTGTATATATATATATATATATATGTGATATATAGGTATATATATCACCGCTATTGATAGATAGATAGATAGATAGATAGATAGATAGATAGATAGATAGATATAGAAGATAGATAGATAGATAGATAGATAGATAGATGATAGATAGATAGATAGATAGATATAGAAGATAGATAGATAGATAGATAGATAGATAGATAGATAGATGATAGATAGATAGATAGATAGATATAGAAGATAGATAGATAGATAGATAGATAGATAGATGATAGATAGATGATAGATAGATAGATAGATAGATAGATGATAGATAGATGATAGATAGATGATAGATAGATAGATAGATAGATGATAGATAGATGATAGATAGATAGATAGATAGATAGATAGATAGATAGATATGGAAGATAGATGGAGAGATAGATAGATGATAGATAGATAGATAGATAGATAGATAGATAGATAGATAGATAGATAGATATGGAAGATAGATGGAGAGATAGATAGATGATAGATAGATAGATAGATAGATAGATAGATAGATAGATGATAGATAGATAGATAGATAGATAGATAGATATAGAAGATAGATAAATAGATAGATAGATAGATAGATAGATAGATATAGATAGATAGATAGATGATAGATAGATAGATAGATAGATAGATATAGAAGATAGATGGAGAGATAGATAGATGATAGATATAGATAGATAGATAGATAGATCGATAGATGATAGATAGATAGATAGATAGATAGATAGATAGATAGATATAGAAGATAGATAGATAGATAGATAGATAGATAGATAGATGATAGATAGATAGATGATAGATAGATAGATAGATAGATAGATAGATAGATAGATGATAGATAGATAGATAGATGATAGGTAGATGATAGATAGATAGATAGATGATAGATAGATGATAGATAGATAGATGCACATAAAAAGAGGGAAGGCACACAGATCCAGCACCAAAGGCTGCTCTGACCCCTGACCCCTCTCCCTGTAGGAACACGGTTCTCGCCATCACTGCTCTCCGGGTGACCTGTCAGGCGACAGGAGCGTGAGTACCTATGAGGCCGGTGGCGTAACCCCGCTGCTGCAGGATCCTCGCGAAGGTGGTTTCATTCTCGGGGAGCCCCCCGGAGCCCCCGTTCCACTGTAGGGCCCGGTATCCGTCGCTGGCTTCCATGCCTGGGGGGGGGGGGAGCAGAGAGGGCATTGCGGTGTCTGTTGGGGGCAGTGGGGTACGCTCGGCTGGGGATTCATCTATTTATCTCTCTATCATCTATCTATCTATCTATCTATCTATCTATCTATCTATCATCTATCTATCTATCTATCTATCTATCTATATCTATCTATCTATCTATCATCTATCATCTATCTATATCTATATCTATCTATCTATCATCTATCATCTATCTATATCTATATCTATCTATCTATCTATCTATCTATCTATCATCTATCTATCTATCTATCATCTATCTATCTATCTATCTATCTTTTTGTCATCTGTCCATCTATCATCATCTATGTGTCTATCCATCTTTCATCTATCTATCCATTCATCTATTATCTATATATCTACCTATGTCTGTATCTATCCATTCATCTATCTATCCATCCATTATCTATGTATCCATTTATCTACTATATCTACCTATCTACGTCCATATCTATAGATCTATTATCTATCTATTCATTCAATCTATCCATCAATTCATCTACTATATCTACCTATCTAAGTATGATGAACCTATTTACCCATCCATTATTTATCTAGCCATTCATCTATCTATCTAGCCATCTATCACCATCTATGTGTCTATCCATCTATCATCTATCTATTGATCCATACATCATCTACGTATCCACCCATCTATCATCTATCTATCCATCTCTTATATGTTTATCTATCATCTATCTATCTATATCCATCTATCTATCTATCTATCTATCTATCTATCTATCTATCTATCTTCTATCTATCTATCTATCTATCTATCTATCTATCTATCTATCTATCATCTATCTATCTATCCATTCATGTACTATATCTACCCACCTATGTATGTATCTATCCATCTATTATCTATCTATCCATTCATCTATCTATGCATCCATCATTTATCCATCTTTTATCATCTATGTGTCTATCATCTATCTATTGATCCATCCATCATCTATCTATCCATCCATCATCTTTCTATTCATTCATCTTATCTATCTACCTACCTGAGTATGTATCTATCCATCTATCATATGTCTATCCATTCTTCTATCTATCTATCATCTATCTATCCATCTATCATGTATCCATCTTTCAACATTTATGTGTTTAACTATCATCTATCTATTAATCCATCCATCATCTACCTATTCATTCATCTTATCTACCTACCAACCTAAGTATGTATCTATCCATCTATCATATCTATCCATTTGTCTATCTATCTATTATATATCTATCTCTATCTATCATCTATCTATTATCTATCTCTTATCTATATCTATCTATCATCTATCTATCTATCCATTCATGTACTATATCTACCTACCTATGTATGTATCTATCCATTCATCTATCTATCCATCCATCATTTATCATCTATGTGTATATCTATCATCTATCTATTGATCCATCCATCATCTTTCTATTCATTCATCTTATCTATCTACCTACCTAAGTATGTATCTATCCATCTATCATATGTCTATTCATTCTTCTATCTATCCATCATCTATCTATCCATCCATCATCTATCCATCTTTCATCATTTATGTGTTTAACTATCATCTATCTATTAATCCATCCATCATCTACCTATTCATTCATCTTATCTACCTACCAACCTTAGTATGTATCTATCCATCTATCATGTCCATCCATTTGTCTATCTATCTATTATATATCTATTTCTATCTATCATCTATCTATTATCTGTCTATTATCTATCTATTATTTATATCTATCTATCTATCTATCTATCTATCTATCTAATCATCTATCTATCTATCTACCTAACTACCATCTATCCACCATCATCTATCTATTAATCCATCCATCATCTATCTATTCATTCATCTTATCTACCTACCAACCTAAGTATGTATCTATCCATCTATTATGTCTATCCAGTTGCCTATCTATCTATTATATATCTATTTCTATCTATCATCTATCTACCATCTATCTATTGATCCATCATCTATCTATCCATCCATCCATCATATTTCTATCCATTCATTCATTTTCTCTATCTACCTACCTACCATCTATCCATCATCATCTATCTATTAATCCATCCATCATCTATCTATTCATTCATCTTATCTACCTACCAACCTAAGTATGTGTCTATCCATCTATCATGTCTATCCATTTGTCTATCTATCTATTATATATCTATCTCTATCTATCATCTATCTATTATTTATATCTATCTATCTATCTATCTATCTATCATCTATCTATCTATCTTTCTATCTATCTATCTATCTATCTATCTATCTATGTATGTATCTATCCATCTATCTACCTACCTATCATCTATCCATCCATCTACCCATCATCATCTACGTATCAATCCATCCATCCATCTGCTCTTTCCGCTGTCGTCCCCCCGACACCCACCTGATCTGAGGGCGTGTCTCCCCGTCAGGAAAGCCGCTCTGCTCGGGGTGCAGAGGGGAGCGGCCGCCAGGTGCTGGGTGAGCCTCACGCCTTCAGCCGCCAGCCGGTCGATGTTGGGCGTCCTGAGCAAACCACACACAGGACACCCTCAGGAAGGGGGCGTGCACCCAGCCTCAGCCGGTCCCTCCATGGAAACGCATCTGCCATGAACCTGGAAATGGGATCTTTGCAGCCCGGCCAGTGTGGCTCAGTGGGTAGAGCATCGACCTAGGAACCAGGAGGTCACGGGTTCGATTCCCGGTCAAGGGCACATGCCCGGGTTGGGGGCTCGATCCCCAGTAGGGGGTGTGCAGGAGGCAGCTGGTCCCTGATTCTCTCTCATCATGGATGTTTCTCTCTCTCTCTTCCTCTCTGAAATCAAAACATATACATATATATTTAAAAAAATAATGTATACATTTCTATAATCATGTAGATATAATATAGCTGGTGCTACAGGCAGATTTTCAATGGATTCTTCAGCCAAAGACACACACATACACATACACACACATACACACAGACACACACAGACACACACACACACAGACACACACAGACACACACATACACACACAGACACACACACAGACACACACAGACACACACATACACACACAGACACACACACAGACACACACAGACACACACAGACACACACACATACAGGCACAGGCACACAGACACAGACACACACACACAAACAGAGACACACACAGACAGACACACACATACACACACACACACATACACAGACACACATACACACAGACACACAGAGACACACACACAGACACACACACAGACACACACAGACACACACACAGACACACACACAGACACATACAAATAGACACATACAGACACACACAGACACACAGACACAGACACACAGACACACAGACACACACAGACAGACACACACATACACACGCACAGACACACAGACACACACAGACACACACAGACACAGACAGACACAGACACAGACACACATACACACACATACACACAGAGAGACACACACATACACAGACACACATACACACACAGACACACACACAGACACACACACAGACACACACACAGACACACACAGACACACACACAGACACACACACAGACACATACAAATAGACACATACAGACACACACAGACACACAGACACACACACAGACACAGACACACAGACACACACACAGACACACAGACACACACAGACAGACACACACATACACACACACAGACACAGACAGACACACACACAGACACACACACAGACACATACAAATAGACACATACAGACACACAGACACACACACAGACAGACACACAGACACACACACAGACACACAGACACACAGACAGACACACACACACACAGACACAGACACACAGACACACACAGACACACACAGACACAGACACAGACACACATACACAGACACACACACAGACACAGACATACACACAGACACACACACACAGACACACACACACAGACACACACACATAGTGACACACAGACACACACAGACACACACACATGGTCACACACAGACACACACAGACACACACACATGGACAGACACACAGACACACACGCAGACACACACACACATAGTCACACACACAGACACACACACAGACACACACACAGACACACACACACCCCTCCCCAGCCCAGGTACCTCAGCGTGCTGTTCCCATAGCAGCCCAGGTCCCCGATGCCGAGGTCGTCCGCCATGATCAGGAGGATGTTTGGTTTGCGAGCATCGGCTGCTTTGAACTGGCAAAGCCCCGGAAGCAGGCACAGGGCGGCCAGAACCGGCCAGCGGTTCCTGGAGGGAGAAGCCGAGAGTCGGACATAAAGGCCTAGACTTTGGCCCTGGCCGGTGTGGCTCAGTGTATAGCGAGTCGGCCTGCGGACTGAAGGGTCCCGGGTTCGAATCCCGGTCAAGGGCATGTACCTTGGTTGCGGGCACATCCCCAGTAGGGGGCGTGCAGGAGGCAGCTGATCGATGTTTCTCTCTCATCGATGTTTCTAACTCTCTATCCCTCTCCCTTCCTCTCTGTAAAAAATCAATAAAAAATATATTTTTTAAAAAAGATCTAGACTTTGGAACATGTGGATGCAAAGGGGCCACAGGCTGACCGGACCGGCTCAGCGGAGGCCCGGATCCTGCAAACCCAGAGACCTAACGTTACCCCAAAGGATGGTCTGAAATTAAACTTTAACTGAAAGCAGTTTATGGTGGGGAGTCCCCTCCTAGGCCAAGTGGCCGGCCAGCTGCGGCTCTCGAGCCACATGCGGCTCTTTGGCCCCCGGAGTGTGGCTCTTCCACAAAATGCCGGCTTCTGCGCACGGGCCACGAAGTTTCAATCGCACCGGACGTGGTGTTTTGTGGAAGAGCCACACGCCAGGGGCCAAAGAGCCGCAGGTGGCTCGAGAGCCGCGGTTTGCCAACCACTGACCTAGGCCGACAAGGTCACTGACAAGGTCAACCTTCGCCCTCACGGAGCCTGTCTGTCCGTTTGCATCTGGGATCACACAGCCTGGAAGTGTCTGGGCACCTGGTAACGCCCCTTTTTCTGTGGCCCCGGGGGCACCACCTACTGTGCTGGGCGCCAGGACGGAGACCCCAAATCCCTTCATTATTATCATATTCATGGTCCCTGCACCCGCCTGAGCGTGTGTGTCCATCATCTCACTTCTTATCCAATCCCAGGGATCCCCCCCGTACCTGCTTGGCTTGCTCCCGCCTCCTTAATCCATCCCCAATGGATTTCACGTCACCCACCTACACCCCTTCCTTTGATTTCAACGTATAAATACAGATGTAACCGCCATTCCCCGGAGAATTATCTCAATCCCGTGAGGTTCTGCTTCCCGACATTTGTCGACCGGTTGGGCTCAAATAAACTCACAAAAATTCTTTACTGGTTTCAATGGGTTTTTTTTAACGTTAACACCAGTATCTTCTTTAACAAAGATCAACTTAGATCTTTTAAAAAAAACATATTTGTATTGATTTCACAGAGAGGAAGGGAGAGGGAGAGAGAGATAGAAACATCCACGATGAGAGAGAATCGTGGACCGGCCGCCTCCCGCACACCCCACGCTGGGGATGGAGCCCGCAAACCCGGGCACGTGCCCTTGACCGGGAATCGAACCCGGGACCCTTCAGTCCGCAGGTCTACGCTCTATCCACTGAGCCACACCGGCTAGGGTTCAACTTAGATCTTTAATGAGCCTGTTGTCTTTTTTTGCAGCTAAGGTGACATAACCTGTGAAATGAATGCCTGGGTCACTTGTAACTTCCCTTTTCCCAGACCCCCCACCCCCAGGACACAGACCACAAATGCCCCTTCATTGCTACTGAGTTCACGGTTGCTTCAGTGAATTCCAAGAAGCGTGTGCCAATCATTTTCCTTTTTATCCAAACCCAGAGGTTTCCCGGCTTGGCTTTCTCCCGCCTCCCTTAATCCATCCCCAATAGGTTTCATAGGAACCCACTGGATTGTATTTGTCTACAACAGCGGGTTCTCAACCTTGGCTGCACATTAGAATCACCTGGGAATCTTTTTTTAAAAAATCCTGATTTCTTGCCCTAACCGGTGTGGCTCGGTGGATAGAGCGTCGGCCTGCAGACTCAAGGGTCCCGGATTCGATTCCCGGTCAAGGGCATATACCTTGGTTGCAGGCATATCCTCAGTAGGGGGGCGTGCAGGAGGCAGCTGATCGATGTTTCTAACTTTCTATACCTCTCCCTTCCTCTCTGTAAAAAAATCAATAAAATATATTTTTTAAAAAATCCTGATTTCTGGGGCCTCGTCCTCCGGAAATTCAGTTTCTTTGTTATGGGGTAGGTGGGGCCACAACATGAGGAACAAAGAAACACAATTTCCCGAGGACGAGGCCCAGAAATCAGGGTTTTAAAAAAGATTCCCAGGTGATTCTAATGGGCAGCCAAGGTTGAGAACCACTGCCCTAAAACAAGGTGGTTCCTAGCTGGTTTGGCTCAGTGGATAGAGCACCAGCCTGCGGACTGAAGGGTCCCGGGTTCGAATCCGGTCAAGGGCACATGCCCGGGTTGTGGGCTGGATACCCGGTTAGGGGCGTGCGGGAGGCAGCCGATCCATGATTCTCTCTCATCATGGATGTTTCTCTCTCTCTCTCTCTCTCTCTTTCTCTTTCTCTCTCTCTCTCCCTCTCTGAAATAAATAAAAAATAAATAAAATAAAACGGTGAAAAACCGCCATTCTCTGGAACATTGTCTCAATCCGTTGAACTTCTGCTTCCCGGCAATTGTCAACCGCGTGGCTCAGATAAACTCACAAAAATGCTTTACAGCTTTGAATGTTTGTTTTTTTACGTAAACAGACGAAAAGTCGCCCTGTCTAACCAGCTCTAACCTGCAGGTTAAATTACATTTCCGCTGAATTCAGGCTTTGCCACCGGGTGGCGTCTATAGGCGGTTCCTTTGGTCCGGGTTACTTGCGTAAAAGCGCACAACGCGGGAAAACTTGGAACAGGCGCGCGGTGTCAAACTCCGGTTTCTGTTTGAATGCAGGCGCCTCCTTCAAACCGCTTTGCAATTGGGACACAGCAGTTACGTCTCCCTAAGGGGCGGGCCAGGAGGTGGGGCGCTGGCATCCACGGCCCGCCCGCGCCTCCCTTTTCCGGGGCGGAGTCGCCAAACAGCCCCGGGCAGTTCCGCCTACGCCATGATGAAGGCGGGCCCGCGAATGCCGGGAGCAGAGGAATATTTACATATTAAAAGGATGAGAGAGAGAGAGAGAGAGATGAAAAGCACCCCCAGACAGGACCGGGTCGGGGGAATTTGGCACGGTTGCTTTCAATACACAGTTACCGCGCTAGAGCGCCAAGAGCGCGCAGGCGGCAGTGCGTAAAGGCGCTTGGAGCGCACGGGGCGGATCCCGGCGCCCCCCACCCCCCGCCCCGGCGCTATAACTCAGGGGAGGGACACGGCGCCAGGATGGCCCTGATCCGCATTCCCGGGGGGCTCTGGGCTGTAAGCTCCAGCTCATCCGGGGGTCCCCATCCCCCGATTCCGCCGGGGTTGCGAAATGAGCCGTTCGGACGCTCAGGGAGTACGTGCCCTGGGGGGACCTGGACGGAGGCGTGGCCAGAGAGCTCGTCGCTGGGCCGAAAAGAGGGGTACGTGGCTAGGGGCGCACTGGCTGGGTCTCGGCGAGTGTTGAGGGTTGGGGAAAGGGGGACACGAGGCGGGATATGGTGTGTCTTGGTGCTGCGGGTTGAGGCGCGCGGGGGCGGGTCGTGGAGAGAGCGTGATGGACGGAGGTGAGGCCCAACTCCCGAGGAGCGAGGTGGGGGAGGTTACCAGGGTTTGTCGGGGAGACAGCTGCGCTCGGGGGGGAAAGCGGACCCCACGGGGTTTGCACCTCTAGCGCCTTAGAGAGTGGGGGTGCAGCGGTGACTGGCCGCGCGGGGGAGGGGCGCACGGAGGCTGGGGGCGGACCCAGCGGGCCTTTCTCGGACTTTCTCCGCCTTTTCTCTTCCCTCCCGCCTCTCCCTCCTTTCGCTTCCTCTCCTCCTTCCCCTTATCCCGTGGGGCGGGGCACGGCCGCTACCCAAGCCGTTTTGCCGCGCGCGCCCCTAACCAGGCCTCGAGCTCGGTTTGGGGGAATTCTAGCCACACCCACAGCAAGCTCTCTTTCTAGGGGATCCCCGCTCGCCCTGGGGACTGCGCCCTCCCCTCTCTTCTCCTTCGCGTCCACCTCCACCCCGTGCGCCCCCCGCCCCCCAGCCCAGGCCCCGGTGCGGGCTGCGCCCCTGGGGTCCCGCGCACCTGGCGGCGGGCGAGGCGGGTACCCTGGGCGCCATCGGACGGAGCGCGCGCGAGCCGGACGCGCTGGAGGGACTTTGCCCGGAGCGATCCGGGCCGGAGTCCGACCCACGGAGCTGTGACTTGGGCACCGTGCGGGCTCCTCCCTCCCTAATCTGCTTAATTTCCTTGGCCTTCTGGGAATTAATCTTTTTATTTTCTTTCTTTTTTGGGAATTAATCTTGGAAACCGGTTTTTCTGCACCCAGGGCGGCTGGGATCAAAAAGGAGCTGATTTCATATATTTGCTGGATGCCCGGGCGCACGGAGCCAGGGTGGGGTTGGGGGCCCTTCCGCCCCCCCAGCCGGACCCATCCCGGAGGCTGGGTGGAGGGTCGGGGGAGTTTGGTCAGCCAGCCTGGCCCTGATTGGATTGACAGGGTGTGGGGGGGCCGGCTGGCCCCGCCCCCGATTGGGGGGGTCCCATAGGGGGCAGGATCTGGGGTGTCGGGGTGGGGCGGGTGGAGGGCGCCCTGGGGGCAGGCCTGAGGGCGGGGGTGAAGGGGCCCCAGGAGGCTGGCAGGGCAGCCTGCCCCCACCCCCCTATCAGCGGCTGCAGCGCACATCATAGCCAGCTGTGGTTCCGGTTGCTCGGTCGCTTGGTCACTTGGCTTATATATATATATATATATATATATATATAGGGCGTCCCAAAATTCACGCAAGAAGTAATTTTGACAGAAAACACAGATTTATAATGAAAAATTGTAAATTTTTTATTGATTCATAAAGGACACAGTCTAGGGTTCTGTATGGAACAGCACATCGGGTCAACGGCCTCCCCGGCTTTGCTGGCACAGACGCAAAGCCGCGGTCTTCATGGGTCTTCCTTGTCCCTGCTCCTGGGCCGTCATTGGTACTTGGTGATGCTGATCGAATCGAAGGGATTGACATCCAAGGGCAACAGATATTAGAATCTGATCCAATCAACCGAGTCAAATCAGGCTTTTATTTTCTGTTGCTGTTGTTGTGAATGCTCACGCAACATTCAAATCTTGCGTGAATTTTGGGACACTCTTTATATGTAGATATATTGATTAGAGAGAGGGAGAGAGAGAGAGAAACATCCATGAGGAGTGAGACTCATGGATCAGCGGCCTCCTGCCCGGCTTCATCCCCAGTGTGGGGCGTGCAGGAGGCAGCCAGTCCATGATGTTTCTCTCTCTCTATCCCACTCCCTTCCTCTCTCTCTCTCTAAAAATCAATAAAATTTGACTTTTGCTGCAATTAAATAGTGTAAGGAGCCCGGCCGGCGTGGCTCAGTGGTTGAGCGTGGACCTAGGAATCAGGAGGTCAGGGTTCGATTCCTGCTCAAGGGCACAGGCCCGGGTTGTGGGCTCCATCCCCAGTCGGGGGCGTGCAGGAGGCCGCCGGTCCATGATTCTCTCTCCTCGTGGATGTTTCTCTTCCTTCCTCTCTGAAATCAATAAAAAATATATTAAAACAAAGAAAAAGACAGTGAAGAATCTTTGTTCTTTAATGCTGGTCCCATCCAATCCGGGTCAGGGCCACTGTGTCCTGTGGGGTCAATAAATCCGTGTGTTACCTCTGGTCTTGGACTCTTTATGGCGACGAAGAAGCAGCCTTTAGGGGGCCGGGGGCGACTTGGGGTCCTTTGTGGAGAAAGCCCTGCAGCAGGAGGAACTTGGCTTGTCACTCGCCTGTTGCATCATTGGCGTGTTGCGTCCTTCACCTGTTGCATTACCTGTTGCGTCACTCGCCTATTGTGCCACCTATTGCGTCACCGGCCTGTTGCGTCATTCACTTATTGCGTCACTTGCCTGTTGCGTCATTCACCTGTTGCGTCACTCGCCTATTGTGCCACCTGCCTCTTGCGTCACTGGCCTGTTGAGTTATTCGCCTGTTGCATTATCTGTTGCGTCACTCGCCTATTGTGCCACCTATTGCGTCATTCGCCTGTTGCGTCACTCCCCTTCTGCGTGGCCCGAGCAGCCCACACGGGCACCTTTTCCTAAATGGAGATGGTCCAGGACGGTTCCATTGCCTCCCCTTCTTGTCAGCATCGCCCCAGCTCTGCAGCGCCCCCCCGCCCCCCCCCCGCCGCCACCCACGGGCGCCCGGACGTCCCAGCGGCCTCTGATTCCATCCCCGATGGATGGAGACATCCCCAATGGATGGAAATATCCCCAATGGATGGAGACATCCCGGCCCCCAGGCAACCCGGGCGTCCCCCGGCGGCCGCGCGCACTCACTGTCCGCCCCCTTCGCGGCCGCACCCGCACCCGGGGAGCGCCCCGCAGCAGGGCTGCAGCCACGGCCGCCAGGTGTTGAGGGGTCCGTCCAGCTGCAGGGGGACCCCGGGGCCCAGGGTCCGGCGGTGGCGCTCCACGGCCCGCGCCACGCGCTCCAGGACCCGGTGGAACGCGGGCTCCGTGTCCGGGGTCAGGGCGCGCGCCTCCGAGGGGTCCCGGGCGAGGTCGTAGAGCAGCGGGGGGTGGTGGCGGGTCACCCCGGACCCCGAGCAGGGGCAGATCCCGTGCCCGTAGCAGGCGGCCGCGCCCTCGGGGTGGAACACGGGCGTCTGGTAATGCACCTTCCATATGGCGCCCCCTAGAGGGAGAGGCAGGAGTTACAGCGCGCCCGGCCGGTGTGGCTCAGTGGGTAGAGCGCCTGGGCCTGCGGACTGGAGGGTCCCGGTTCGATTCCCGGTCAAGGGCACAGGCCCGGGTTGCAGGCTCCATCCCCAACCGGCAGGGGGCGCTCAGGAGGCGGCTGATGCTTAATTCTCTCTCATCAGGGATGTTTCTCTCTCTCTCTCTCTCTCTCTCTCTCTCTCTCTCTTTCTAAAACAGCGGTTCTCAACCTTCCTAAGGCCGCGACCTTTGAATACAGTTCCTCATGTTGTGGGGACCCCCAACCATAAAATTATTTTTGTTGCTATTTCATCACTATATATCATTTATATCTATGTCTATATCTCATCTATATCTATATAATCTATATCTATATCATCTCTATCTCTATCTCTATCTCTATCTCTATCTATATATCTATCTATGTCAGTGGTTCTCAACCTTCCTAAGGCCGCGACCCTTGAATACAGCTCCTCATGCTGTGGGGACCCCCAACCATAACATTATTTTCGTTGCTACTTCATCACTATATCTATATCATCTATATCTATAACATCTATATCTATATCTATATCATCTATATCTCTATCACTATATCTATATCTATATCTATATATCATCTATATCTATATCTATATCTATATCTATATATCATCTATATCTATATCATCATATCTATATCATCTATATCTATATCATCATATCTATATCATCTATATCTAATCTATATCTATATCTATATATCTATCTATATCAGTGGTTCTCAATCTTCCTAAGGCTGTGACCCTTGAATACAGCTCCTCATGCTGTGGGGACCCCCAACCATAACATTATTCTCGTTGCTGCTTCATCACTATATCTATATCATCTATATCTATATCTATATCTATATCATCTATATCTACATCATCTATATCTCTATCTCTATATCTATATCTATATCTATATCTATATCTATATCTATATCTATATCATGTATATCTCTATCTCTATCTCTATATCTATATCTATATCAATATCTATATCTATATCATCTATATCTCATCTATAGCTATATTATCTATATCTATATCTATATCTATCTATATCTATATCTATATCTATATCTATATATCATCTATATCTATATCTATATCACCTATATCTATATATCATCTATATCTATATCATCATATCTATATCATCTATAATCTATATCTATATCTATATCTATATATCTATCTATATCAGTGGTTCTCAACCTCCCTAACGCCGCGACCCTTGAATACAGCTCCTCATGCTGTGGGGACCCCCAACCATAACATTATTCTCGTTGCTACGTCATCGCTGTCATGTGGCTGCTGTGATGAATCGTCATGGAAATATCTGATCTGCAGGATGGATTTTCATGGTGACACATGGAACATCATGAAAGCATAGCGATTAATCACAAAAACAATATGTGATTATATATGTGTTCTCCGATGGTCTTAGGCGACCCCTGTGTAAGGGGCGTTCGACCCCCAGAGGGGTCGCGACCCACAGGTTGAGAACCGCTGCTCTAAAGTATCAATAAAACATTAAAATAAAAATGAATCAGAGAGAGAGAGGGGATGCTGAGCCGCAGAGGAGGTTGACTCGCAGTAGCCGGAAGGCGAGAACAGTGTGAATGTCCATCAAAGAACGGGTGAATGGAGGGAACAGCGTGGGGTCCGGCCACACAGTGGAATAGTACGCAGCCATGAAAAAGGAGGGAGTCTGCCCGGCCGGCGTGGCTCAGTGGTTGAGCGTCGACCTGTGAACCAGGAGGTCCCGGGTTCGATTCCCCGTCAAGGGCACATGCCCGGGTTGCAGGCTCGATCCCCAGTAGGGGGCGTGCAGGAGGCGGCCGATCCATGATTCTCTCTCTTCATGGATGTTTCTCTCTCTCTCTCTCCCTCTCCCCTCTTCTCCGAAATCAATTTTAAAAAAAAGAAACATATATAAATAAAAACGAAAAATAAATATTCTCAGGTGGAGATTAGCCCCCAAAAATGAGTAATTCAGGTGAAAACAATAGACTTGCAAGGTGGTTAGAGTCAGACTCGGACATATGTGTGCACATGGGAGTGTGTGCCTGTGTGTGCAACTGTGTGAGTGTGTGCAGAATATCCCTTAAGGCCCAAGCCGGTGTGGCTCAGTGGATAGAGCGTCGACCTGCAGACCGAAGGGTCCCGGGTTCGAATCCGGTCCGGGGCCCAGGCCCTGGTCGGGGCGCGTGCAAGAGGCAACCCATCCATGTGTCTCTCTCAAATCGATGTTTCTCTCTGTCTTTCCCTCTCTCTAAAAACCAACAGGAAAAATATCCTCGGCTGATTATTAAAAAAAAAAAAAAAAAATCAATAAAAATACTAGTATACTCAAGCCCTAGCCGGTGTGGCTCAGTGGATAGAGCGTCGGCCTGCGGACTGAAGGGTCCTGGGTTCGAATCCCAGTCGAGGGCACATGCCCAGGCTGCGGGCTCCATCCCCAGCAGGGGGAACGCGCAGGAGGCAGCCGGTCCATGATTCTCTCTCACCATGGATGTTTCTTTCTCTCTCTCCTTCTCCCTTCTTCTCTAAAATCGATAAAATCTATACAAAATTTATAAAAAAAAGAAATACAAACAAATAAATAAAAATATCCTCAAATACATATTAGCAGGAAAAAGCAAAGACAATCGATGCATCTGAAAATAATGCACTTGCACGGTCAGGGTCAGGCGCGCGCGCGCGCGCGGGAGCGTGTGCAAATGTGCGCGCGCGCGTGTGAGTGTGCCTATGACGTCACGCCTAACCCATGGGTAACCCCGCCCCCCCTCGTCTCCCAGAACAAAGCGATGATTGGCAGCTAATAGCAGAGCCACCGTGAAAATGGGCTTCCGGCAGAAATGGAGGTTGGGGAGGGGGGGGGTGTCAGGGTGCGTCCTGGGCCACTCACCGTCTCGCTCGTGCCACCGCGCGGCGTGCAGAAACTTCTCGCAATAATGCATGAGGAACTCGTGGTCCGAGCGCTGGGCGGTCCCCAGCAGCAAGGGCAGGAGGTCCCGGCCGTCCACCACCCTGCAGACAGCACCCCGGGGAGACACGGGGTTGGGGTACCGCTCGCGTGCGCGTGTGCGCGGGAAGTTAGCGCAAAACTTGGCGAGCTGAGGGGCGCAGCCGGCCACCTGCTCGGCTACGCAGAGCATCTCTGATTAAATGCTCACGGGGCAACGGATTGTTCGGCTCATGTTATTGTGTATCGAGGGCAAAGATAAGCTGACCGGCCCGGCCCGTGTGGCTCAGTGGTTGAGCGACATCCACCTGGGAACCAGGAGGTCCCGGGTTCGACTCCTGCTCAAGGGCACAAGCCCGGGTTGTGGGCTCGGTCCCCAGTAGGGGGCGTGCAGGAGGCAGCCGGTCCGTGATTCTCTCTCATCGTGGATGTTTTTGTCTGTCTCTCTCTCTCTGAAATAAATTAAAGATATATATTTTTATAAAATCTATACTAATAACAGGGTAATTTGCTCCTTAGACCGGATGTCTTCCGGATGTCCTTCCGGACAAAGCCACGGTGGCGGGGCCGAGGCAGAGGCGGTTAGGGGCGATCAGGCAGGCAGGGGAGGGCAGTTAGGGGCGATCAGGCCGGCAGGGGAGGGCAGTTAGGGGCGATCAGGCCGGCAGGGGAGGGCAGTTAGGGGCGATCAGGCCGGCAGGGGAGGGCAGTTAGGGGAGATCAGGCTGGCAGGCAGGGGAGCAGTTAGGAGCCATCGGTCCAGGATTGTGAGAGGGCTGTCAGGGATCAGGCCTAAACCGGCAGTCGGGCTTCCCCCAAGGGGTCCAGAATAGGAGAGGGTGCAGTCCAGGCTGAGAGACCACCCCCACCCCCTGCACCGCCATGCATGAATTTCATACACCGGGCCTCTAGTATTTTTTATAAAATAAAATAAAATAATAAATATAGTATAATATAATATAATATAATATAATATAATAATAAAATAAATAAAATAAAATAATAAAATAGAATAAAATAAAAAATAAAATAATAAATAAAATAAATAAATAAATTAAATAAAATAATAAAATAAAATAATAAAAAAATAAAATAAATAAAATAAAATAAATAAAGTAAAATAATATAATAAAATAAAATAATAAAATAAATAAAATAAAATAATAAAATAAATAAAATTAAATAAATAAAATTAAATAAAATAATAAAATAAATAAAATTAAATAAATAAAATTAAATAAATAAAATAAAACAATAAAATAAATAAAATTAAATAAATAAAATTAAATAAAATAATAAAATAAATAAAATTAAATAAATAAAATTAAATATATAAAATAAAACAATAAAATAAATAAAATTAAATAAATAAAATAAAATAATAAAATAAAATAATAAAATAAAATAAAATAATAAAATAAATAAAATTAAATAAATAAAATTAAATAAATAAAATTAAATAAAATAATAAAAAAATAAAGTAAATAAAATAAATAAAATAAAATAAAATAAAATACAGCAGATACTTGATCCCAGGAGAACATGACAGGACCCCTGCGTCCGTTCCCAGACCCCGCCTTCAGGGACACTCTACATACACCGTGTGACAGGGGCAGGGACACGGCACACGTATGTTGTCTGTGTGCAACGTTGAATTGTCGTTTCGGGAGGGGCCGGCCGGTACCTGTCCTGGGGCGTCTGGCCGCCCCCCAGCCGGACCACGGTGGGGAACACGTCCATCAGGCTGGTGGGCTCGTGGACCTCCCGGCCGGCGGGCAGCACCCCCGGCCACCGGAAGATTCCGGGGACCCGGATCCCGCCTTCCCAGCCTCCCATGCCTTTGCCACCTGCAAGGAAATGACATCGTGAGCAATCGCCAGGGGACTGTCCAGTCTATTTCTATTTTATTTTTTTAAAATACATTTTTATTGATTTTTCCCCCTTTTTTTAGAGAGAGAGAGAGAGAGAGGAAGGGAGAGGGATAGAGAGATAAAAACAGTGACGAGCCCTGGCCAGTGTGGGTCAGTGGATAGAGCGTCGGCCTGCGGACTGAAGGGTCCCGGGTTCGAATCCCGGTCAAGGGCATGGACCTGGGTTGCGGCCACATCCCCAGTGGGGGGCGTGCAGGAGGCAGCCAATCGATGTTTCTCTCTCATCGATGTTCCTAACTCTCTATTTCCCTCCCCTCCTCTCTGTAAAAAAATCAATAAAATATTTTTAAAAATATATCGATAAGAAACATTGATTAATTGCCTTCTGCAAATTCGTGTCCGCAATTTGGACAACACAAGAGTCTAGAAATTGTCAAGTGTATTGGACAGAAATAGGAAAGAAACAAATACGTAACTACCTCCATTTTGGTCTATTTTTTAAAAATATATTTTATTGATTTCAGAGGTGAAGGGAGAGGGAGAGAGAGAAGCAGCAATGAGGAGAGAGAATCATGGATCGGCCGCCTCCTGCATGCCCCCTACTGGGGATGGAGCCCGCAACCCGGGACTGTGCCCTGAGCGGGAATCGAACCCATGACCTCCTGGTTCCTGGGTCGACGCTCAAACACTGAGCCAGGCCGGCCGGGCCAGTTTTGTGGAATCAAATGAACCAGGTAAACGGACGATCAGAAATAGACCCAGAGACATAGAAGCATCGAACAGACGGGGGGACCACAGAGGGAAGGCAGGGGAGGGTGGGTGGGTGGGAAGAGATCAACCCATGAACCTGTATGTGTATATGCGTCACCCGGGGACGCAGACGATAGAGGGATGAAGGCTTGGGGTGGGGGTGGGGGGGTGGGGTGGGGGCGGGCTGGGAG
Organism: Myotis yumanensis; assembly: GCF_028538775.1. NCBI lineage: Eukaryota > Metazoa > Chordata > Mammalia > Chiroptera > Vespertilionidae > Myotis > Myotis yumanensis. The sequence continues at coordinate 10,713,000 of NW_027223775.1, read as the reverse complement.
AGGTGAATGGGGGAAATACTTCTATATGAATAAAAGGGTCATATGCTAATTAGACTGGATAGACCAGGCATCTGCCGGACAAAGCCACGGGGGCAGGTGCCAAGGCAGAGATAATTAGGGGCAATCAGGCCAGCAGGGGGAGAGCAGTTAGGGGCGATCAGGCTGGAAGGGGACAGCTCTTAGGGGCGATCAGGCCTGCAGGGGGGGCACTTAGGGGCAATCAGGCCGGCAGGGGGAGGGCAGTTAGGGGCGATCAGGCCGGCAGGGGAGGGCAGTTAGGGGCGATCAGGCCGGCAGGGGAGAGCAGTTAGGGGCGATCAGGCCTGCAGGGGGGGCACTTAGGGGCAATCAGGCCGGCAGGGGAGGGCAGTTAGGGGCGATCAGGCCGGCAGGGGAGGGCAGTTAGGGGCGATCAGGCCAGCAGGGGAGGGCAGTTAGGGGCGATCAGGCCAGCAGGGAGCAGTTAGGGGCGATCAGGCTGGCAGGGGAGGGCAGTTAGGGGCGATCAGGCCGGCAGGGGAGAGCAGTTAGGGGCGATCAGGCCAGCAGGGGGGGCACTTAGGGGCAATCAGGCCGGCAGGGGAGGGCAGTTAGGGGCGATCGGGCTGGCAGGGGAGGGCAGTTAGGGGCGATCAGGCTGGCAGGGGAGGGCAGTTAGGGGCGATCAGGCCAGCAGGGGAGGGCAGTTAGGGGCGATCAGGCCGGCAGGGGAGGGCAGTTAGGGGCGATCAGGCCAGCAGGGAGCAGTTAGGGGCGATCAGGCTGGCAGGGGAGGGCAGTTAGGGGCGATCAGGCCGGTAGGGGAGGGCACTTAGGGGCGATCAGGCCAGCAGGGGAGGGCAGTTAGGGGCGATCAGGCCGGCAGGGGAGAGCAGTTAGGGGCGATCAGGCCAGCAGGGAGCAGTTAGGGGCGATCAGGCTGGCAGGGGAGGGCAGTTATGGGCGATCAGGCCGGCAGGGGAGA
>NW_027223775.1:10692036-10707036 GCF_028538775.1 Myotis yumanensis | reverse complement strand
ACGAGACCTCCGTGAGTATGAGCGCCGTCGTCCCCGAGAAGTTCATGGGCTGCTCGGTGATGCCGCGGTTCCTCATCAGGAAGCAGTCCGCGTGGACGATGAACAGGCCCAGGACGTGCGAAGAGATAAACAACAAGGTGGCTGCAATGATCGAGCAGATGACGGGCGCCCAGGAGACCGAGAGGAGGCGGGCGCGTCTCGCGGTGGCGAGCGTGAGGGCCGCGCAGGCCGCCATCTGCACGCCCACCTGGAGCGTGCGGGCCAGGCCGGCGCGCTTCTCCGAGAGGTCCCAGAGGGCGCAGTCGCCCATCATGGACAGGGGCATCCCGTAGAAATGGTCGAAGCCGTGGCGGAGGGGGGTGGTGGCAGTGGTCGGTCGAGGACTCACAGTTGAGACCCAGGTGCCATTTTCCTAAATAAAAGCAAAAATTGGAGGTTTCTATGCCCGGCCGGCGTGGCTCAGTGGTTGAGCGTTGACCTAAGAACCAGGAGGTCACGGGTTCGATTCCCAGTCAAGGGCACAGGCCCGGGTGGCGGGCTCGATCCCCAGTGGGGGGCGTGCAGGAGGCAGCCAATTCGTGATTCTCTCTCATCATTGATGTTTCTCTCTCTCCCTCTCCCTTCCTCTCTGAAATCAATAAAAATATTTAAAAAAATAAATCGTAAAAAATTATTACTATCACGTAGTGATTATAATAACTTGGTCTCATTTCAAGAAATTATTGTCCTGGCCCGACCAGTGTTTCTCAGTGGTTAGTGTCAACCTAGGAACCAGGAGGTCACAGTTCGCTTCCCGGTCCAGGGCACATGCCCGGGTTGTGGGCTCCATCCCCAGTAGGGGGCGTGCAGGAGGCGGCCGATCCACGATTCTCTCTCATCATGGATGTTTCTCTCTTTCCCTCTCCCTTCCTCTCTGAAATCAATAAAAATATTTAAAATATAAACAATTATTACTTATTACTATCACATACTGATCACGATAACTTGGTCTCATTTCAAGAAAATATTGTCTTTTCTTGGCCAGTGTTGCTCAGTGGTTGAGCATTGACGTATGAACCAAGAGGATCCCCCAAATATTTATTTTTTATACATTTTTTTATTGCTTTCAGAAAGAAAGGGAGAGGGAGAGAAAGATAGAGAGAGAGAGTGAGAGAGAGAGAGACATCAATGATGAGAATCACAGATTGGCTGCCTCCTGCATGTCCCCTTCTGGGGATCGAGCCACTGGGGATGTAGATATAGATATGTAGATAGATATAGACAGATAGATATAAATATAGATATTGATCACGATAACTTGGTCTCATTTCAAGAAATTATCGTCCTTGCCCGGCCAGTGTGGCTCAGCGGTTGAGCGTCGACCTACGAACCCGGAGGTCAGGGTTCGATTCCCCGTCAGGGCACATGCCTGGGGGGTGGGATCGATCCCCAGTAGGGGATGCTGTGGCTCCTCATCAGAACGCAGTCCGCGTGCGAAGAGATAAAGAACAAGGTTGTCGCAATGATCGACCAGATGACGGGCCACCCTCTGGGATGGAGAGGAGGTGGGTATGCCTCCCAGCGGCCAGTGTCAGGGCCTCAAAGGCCATGTTTTGCCAACGGAAGTTCTCTCTCTCTCTCTCTCTCTTCCTCTCTCTCTCCTTCCCTCTCCCATCTACTCTCTCAAATCAATAAAAACACGTTAAAGAAATACAAAGAGAAACGATGTTCTGAAAGCTCGGAAACAGACACACCTATCAGTCCCGTGGCATAGCCCCGGTCCTTCAGTATCTTCGCAAACGTCGTCTCATTGGCGGGAAGGCCGCCCGGGACTGCTGTCCACTGGAGAACGCGGGAGCCGTCGCTGGACACCATGCCTTTGGGGGATCGTTTTTCAAACAAACGGTACCGTCACGCACTGATCTTTATTCTTATCGTCGCAATTTTTTCTCTTAAAAAAATTAGCATTTCCCAATAACAATTCACGGTCAGTATTATATACGGGTGGCCCGGTGCATGGATTCATGCACATAGAAAGGGAATTAGCTAGAAGAAAGATTCCTGCATTGAACGTCTGCCCCCTGGTGGTCAGTGCATGTCATAGCGACCGCTCATAACAATCGCTGAGGCTTTTATATATATAGAAAGTATTATAAAATTAAAACGTGCATGCGATTGGTGACGGCGAGAGCTTTATATGTATCAACATTTATTTTTAAATCGCTAGTGCGTGTCATATGTACCACCTGGCCGGTTGGTCGGATGGTCGGTCGTCCATACGGTCGGTCAATTAGCCTTTTATATATATTGATGAGTTTCAGATGTACAGCATGGTGGTTAGACGTGTATATAATTTATAAAGTGAACCCCCGATATTTCCACTGCCCACCTGGCACTATACATAGTTATGACAATACTAGAGGCCCGGTGCACGAAATTCATGCAATCGTGGGGGGGGGGGGATCCCTTAGTCCGGATTGCGAGAGGGCGCAGGCCAGGGAGAGGGACCCCCACTGGTGCATGATTGGGGCCAGAGAGGGACATGGGAGGTTGTCCAGCCAGGGAAGGACCACATGAGGGCTCCAGGGTGTGTCTGGCCCGTCACACTCAGTCCCGATCGGCTGGTCCCCAGCAGCAAGCTCACCTACCGGTCGGAGTGTCTGCCCCCTGGTGGTCAGTGTATGTCATAGCAACTGGTCAACCAGTCGACTGTCTGCCCCCTGGTGGTCAGTGTATATCATAGAGATTGGTTGAAATGTCGATTCTCTGCCCCCTGGTGGTCAGTGCACGTCATAGCGACTGGTCGATTGGTCGACTGTCTGCCCCCGGTGGTCAGTGCACGTCATAGCGACTGGTCGACTGTCTGCCCCCTGGTGGTCAGTGTATGTCATAGCAACTGGTCGAAATGTTGATTCTCTGCCCCTGGTGGTCAGTGCATGTCATAATCACTGGTCAACCGGTCGACTGTCTTGCCCCCTGGTGGTCAGTGCACGTCATAGCGACTGGTTGACCGGTCAACTGCCCTCTAGTGGTCAGTGTATGTCATAGCAACTGGTCAAAATGTTGATTCTCTGCCCCTGGTGCTCAATGCACATCATAGCTACTGGTCGACTGTCTGCCCCCCGGTGGTCAGTGCACGTCATAGCGACTGGTCGACCGGTCGACTATCTGCCCCCTGGTGGTCAGTGCACGTCATAGCGACTGGTTGACTGGTCGTCTGCCTGCCCCCTGGTGGTCAGTGCATGTCATAGCGACTGGTTGACCGGTCAACTGCCCTCTGGTGGTCAGTGTATGTCATAGCAACTGGTCAAAATGTTGATTCTCTGCCGCTGGTGGTCAAGGCACGTCATAGCGACTGGTCGACTGTCTGTCCCCTGGTGGTCAGTGCACGTCATAGCGACTGGTCGACCGGTCAACTGTCTGCCCCCTGGTGGTCAGTGCACGTCATAGCGACTGGTCGACCGGTCAAATGTCTGCCCCCTGGTGGTCAGTGCACGTCATAGCGACTGGTTGACTGGTCGTCTGCCTGCCCCCTGGTGGTCAGTGCACGTCATAGCGACTGGTCGACTGGTCGACTGTCTGCCCCCTGGTGGTCAGTGTATGTCATAGCAACTGGTCAAAATGTCAATGCTCTGCCCCTGGTGGTCAGTGCATGTCATAGCGACTGGTCGACTGTCTGCCCCCTGGTGGTCAGTGCACGTCATAGCGGCTGGTCGACTGGTCGACTGTCTAGCCCCCTGGTGGTCAGTGTATGTCATAGCAACTGGTCTAAATGTTGATTCTCTGCCCCCTGGTGGTCAGTGCACGTCATAATCACTGGTCAACCGGTTGACTGTCTAGCCCCCTGGTGGTCAGTGCACGTCATAGTGACTGGTCGACTGGTCGACTATCTAGCCCCTCCCTCTCTAAAAATCAACAAAAACATAACCTTGGTGGTGTATGCCTCGGTGGTCAGACACAAGGAAGGACTCACCCGATCGCAGGGGGTACCTCCCTGTGAGGAAGGCAGCCCGACTTGGGGTGCAGACGGAAGCCGCGGCGAGGTGCTGGGTGAGCCGCACGCCATCCTGGGCGAGACGGTCGATATTTGGAGTCCTGGGGGGGGGGGGGGGGGGAGACGAGAATCATTTCCTTCCTTAAACAATGAAAACAGTGGCTTCCCCATCAATATCTGAGGGTCGTCACTGAATACATGAAGGTGGCCCGGCCAGTGTGCTCAGTGGTTGAGCATCGACCTATGAACCAGGAGGCCATGGTTTAATCCCCTGTCAAAGATACAGGCCCAGGTTGGGGGTTCCATCCCCAGTAGGGGGCGTGCAGGAGGCATCCGATCCATGGTTCTCTCTCACCTTTGATGTTTCTATCTCTCTCTCTCCCTCTCCTTTCCTTGCTCTCTAAAATTAATAAAAACATGCGAATCTTATGGTTTTAAAATATATTTTCATTTTAAAAACGAACCGTGACCTCCTGGTTCATGGGTCGACGCTCAACCATGGAGCCACGCCAGCCGGGCAATACATGCTAATCTTAAGAAAATAAATAAGAAAGAAAGAAAGAAGGGAGGGAAGAAATAAAGAGAGAGAGAGAGAGAGAGAAAGGAAGAAAGAAAGAAATAAAGAAAGAAAGAAAGAGGAGAAAGACAGCTCTAACTGGTTTGGCTCAGTGGATAGAGCGTTGGCCTGTGGACTCAAGGGTCCCGGGTTCGATTCCGGTCAAGGGCATGTAGCTTGGTTGCGGGCACATCCGCAGTAGGGAGTGTGCAGGAGGCAGCTGATCGATGTTTCTAACTCTCGATCCCTCTCCCTTCCTCTCTGTAAAAATAAATCAATAATATATATATTTTTTTAAAAAAGGAGAAATACACAAAGAAAATGAGAGAAAAAATAAAAGAAAAAGAAAGAGAAAGATAGAAAGAAAGAAGAGAAGAAAGAAAAAGAGAAAAATAGAGAAAGACAGAAAGAAAAGAAAGAAAGAAAAAGAGAAAAACAACAAAAAAATAAAGAACGGAAAGAAAGAAAAACAGCAAAGAAAGAAAAAAGATAAGAGAAGGAAAAATAAAAAAAGACAAAAAAGAAAGAATGAAAAAAAGGGGAAGAAATAAAAAAGAACAGAAAGAAAGAAAGAAAGAAAGAAAGAAAGAAAGAAAGAAAGAGAAAGAAAGAAAGAAAGAAAGAAAGAAAGAAAGAAAGAAAGAAAGAAAGAAAGAAGTACCCCCGCATGGGATGCATTTGAGCTGCGGATGTCGCGAGCCCAGGCAGATAGCGGGATGCGGGGTGCTTAAGAGTGTGTGCGGAATTCTCTTCACATCCCCATTGGCCATTTCCAGGGAGAAATGCACCCCCCCAGGGGTCAGGGGTCAGGGATCCCCCCCATTGGGGCAGCACCCAGGGGGCCGATGATCTCCTTCTTGCCTGATGGTGGCGTTGCCATAGCAGCCGACGTCCCCGATGCCAAGGTCATCCGCCATCAGCAGAAGGATGTTGGGACGGGAGGCGGGAACATCCCTAGCGTCGGTCGGCCTCGAACCCAGGATGCCGATCGTTACGGCGAGCCAGGCCCTGCAAAGCAAGCTGACAAAGGCATGCTTAGCGTCTCTTTCTTCTTTTCTTTTCTTTTCTTTTCTTTTCTTTTCTTTTCTTTTCTTTTCTTTTCTTTCTCTCGCTCCCTCTTTCTCTCTCTCTCTCTTTCTCTCTTTCTTTCTTTCCTCATTGATTTCAGAGAGAAAAGGAGAGGGAGGGAGAGAGAAACATCCATGATGAGAGAGAATCATGCATCGTCGGCTGCCTCCTGCACGCCCCCTACTGGGGATGGAGCCCACAACCCAGGCCTGTGCCCTTGACCAGGAATCGAACCTGGGACCCTTCAGTCCACAGGCTGATGCTCTATCCACTGAGCCAAACCAACTACAGCAAAGTAAGACTCTTTTTAAAATATATTTTTACAAGAGGCCCGGTGCACGAATTTGTGCACCAGTGGGGTCCCTTGGCCTGGCCTGCGGGATCGGGCCGAAACCGGCTCCCCGACATCCCCCGAGGTGTCCCAGATGGTGAGAGGGTGCAGGCCAGGCCGAGGGACCCCACCGGCGCACGATCGGGGCCGGGGAGGGACGCGGGAGGTTGGCCGGCCGGGGAGGGACCGCGGGAGGGAGGGCTCCAGGGCATGTCCGGCCTGTCTCACTCAGTCCCCATCGGCCAGACCCCAGCAGCAAGCTCACCCAGTGGTCGGAGCGTCTGCCCCCTGGTGGTCAGTGCACGTCATAGCGACTGGTCAACTGGTCTACTGTCTGCCCCCTGGTGGTCAGTGCACGTCATAGCGAGCGGTTGAGCAGCCTTAGCATATCATTAGCATATTACACTTTGATTGGTTGAGCGGCCGACCCGTTGACTGGATATTTAGCATATTAGGCTTTTATTATATAGGATTGATTTCAGAGAGGAAGGGAGACGAAGAGAGAGAGATAGAAACATCCATGATGAGAGAGAATCACGGACCGGCTGCCTCCTGCACGCCCCCTACTGGGGATCGAGCTCGAAACCCAGGCATGTGCCCTTGACCGGGAATCGAACCCGGGACCTCCTGGTTCCTCGGTCGACGCTCAGCCACTGAGCCACAAGCAATGGACCCCGTTGTTCCTGGCGCATTTGGTAACGGGGACACGGAGACGTGCGGAGGCCGAAATGGGAGACTCGTGGTTGCACCGCGTCCCTTCCTACCTGGAACGTTCCGGATGTAACATGTTCTCTTTCTCGCTTCTCGTCTCCTGTGAGGAGGAAAGAGACCAGTCATGACACAGGCAGCCGGTCGCTGTTTCTCTCTCATCATTGACGTTTCTCTCTCTCTCTCCCTCTTTCTTCCTCCCTGGAGTCAATAAAAATATATATGTATCTATGAAGGAAAACACTATATACGTCAAATCCTTTTAATCTTGAAATATGGAGGTTTATTGCATGTAATATTATTTTTTATTTTTTAATATATTTCATTGATTTTTCACAGAGAGGAAGGGAGAGGGATAGAGAGTTAGAAACATCGATGAGAGAGAAACATCGATCAGCTGCCTCCTGCACGCCCCCTACTGGGGATGTGCCCGCAACCCAGGTCCACGCCCTTGACCGGATTCGAACCCGGGACCCTTCAGTCCGCAGGCCGACGCTCTATCCACTGAGCCACACCGGTCAGGGCATAATGGACCTGCCTCTATAGTTTAAGTTTAAATAATCTGGCTCTCCAAAGAGATTTCATTCTCCGTCCTGTTGACATTTGGCTCCGTTGACTAATTAGTTTGCCGACCGCCGACTGGCTACAGGGCATCGTCTGAGATCCGGTGGACGAACCGCCCAGAGGCCGAGAGAGACGCTAGAAAGCAAACAAGGCCTTTCTGGAACATTCCGAGGCTGTTTGCTATCGACGACGGTGGCCAACGGCCGGGCGAACCCCCCTGGGCATTGCAAACAGTGGTTCTCAACCTTGGCTGCACCTTAGAATCACCTGGGAATCTTTTTTTAAAAAAAATTCCTTGATTTCTGGGCCGCGTCCTCTGGAAATTCTGTGTCTTTGTGATGGGGGTTGGGCGGGGCTGCAACATGAGGAACCGAGACACAGAATTTCCGGAGGACGAGGCCCAGAAATCAGGATTTTTAAAAATATATATATATTTTATTGATTTTTTTACAGAGAGGAAGAGAGAGGGATAGAGAGTTAGAAACATCGATGAGAGAGAAACGTCGATCGGCTGCCTCCTGCACGCCCCCCACTGGGGATGTGCCCGCAACCCAGGTACATGCCCTTGACCGGGATTCGAATCCGGGACCCTTGAGTCCGCAGGCCGACGCTCTATCCGTTGAGCCAAACCGGTTAGGTCAGAAATCAGGATTTTTAAAAAAGATTCCCAGGTGGTTCTAAGGTGCAGCCAAGGTTGAGAACCACTGCTCTAAAGTCAATAAATCTATAGCCCTGGCTGGTGTGGCTCAGTGGATAGAGCGTCAGCCTGCAGACTGGAGGGTCCTGGGTTCGATTCCCGCTCAGGACACATGCCCGGGTTGTGGGTTCGACCCCCAGTCGGGGGCATGCAGGCAAACGATGCATAATTCTCTCTCCTCATGGATGTTTCTCTCTCTCTCTCTCTCTCTCTTCCTCTCTTCTCTAAAAATCAATAGCAACATATTTTTTTAAAAAAAATAAAACGTATCAGTATATTATGTATGAATTGCATCACTTAATCATCTATTCATCCCTAGGCACGGAAGGTTACAAAATAGTTTTATTTCCATTCTAGTTCTCCCCGTATTTCCTCCACCTTTTAAGATGAGAAAAAAAGTGAAATCGTATAAAATTTCTGCACCACCCTGAGTCAAAATTACTTCCTGGCCCGGCTGGTGTGGCTCAGTGGATAGAGCGTCAGCCTGTGGACTGCAGGGTCCCGGGTTCGATTCCCGGTCAAGGGCACAGGCCCGGGTTGCGGGCTCGATCCTCAGTAGGGGGCGTGCGGGAGGCGGCCGATCCGTGATTCTCTCTCATCGTGGATGTTTCTCTCTCTCTCTCTCCCTCTCCCTTCCTCTCTGAAATCCATAAATATATATTTAAAGATATCCTATAGAATAAAAGCCTAATTTGCAAATTGCCTCCTCGACTGGGAGTTGGACCGGGCGTTCGACCGGGAGATGTGGGGGGAGCTGGCTGGCTGGACCCCACCCCCAGGCACGAATTCATGCACCCGGCCTCTAGAATATATATATTTTTAAAAACGTTGACAACCTTAAGAAAAAAGAGGAAAGCCAGCAAAAATTTTAAAGTCATGATTTCTTCTCGTTTTCATTATATACATCATGCATATAAGTATCTGCATTTCTTATCATTTCTTCATGCATTTCTTTCCATTTTTTTTTCTGGATGGATTTATTCTTTCTTTTATTCACTTATTTTTAATTTTTTTCTCTATTGATTTATGTTTTATCTTATTGATTTATTTTAAAATCAGTTTTAAATATTGATTTCTTAATTTTGGGTTGGAACAGAGGGACAGCAGCGTCTCATACACGGGGGCGTCTCATACGCGGAAAAATCTGGTATATTTCAAAGAAAAGAAAAGAGAAGGAAAAATCAGCAGAGAACGGGATGCAGGCCCCGGGGGTGGAGGCGGTGGGGGAGGTGAGAAGGCGTTCAGGCCACAAACCTGAACCTTGAGTGTGAATTCCGTCCCCAGACCCAAGGCCCCAGCCGCGGTCGGCCAACTGCGGCTCGGGAGCCACGTGCGGCTCTTTGGCCCCCGGAGTGTGGCTCTTCCTCAGCCTGAGGGGTTAGCCTCATTCAGTGAATCACAACGGACCTGCCTCTATAGTTTAAGTTTAAATAATTTGGCTCAAAAAAGAGATTTCATTCGCCGTCCTGTTGATATTTGGCTCCGTTGGCGAATGAGTTTGCCGACCGCCGACCGGCTGGAGGGCATCGTTCGAGATCCGGTGGACGAACAGCCCAGAGGCCGAGAGAGACGCTAGGAAGCAAACAAGGCCTTTCTGGAACATTCCGAGGCTGTTTGCTATCGCCCACGGTGGCCAACGGCCGGGCGAACCCCCCTGGGCATTGCAAACAGTGGTTCTCAACCTTGGCTGCACCTTAGAATCACCTGGGAATCTTTTTTTAAAAAAAATTCCTTGATTTCTGGGCCGCGTCCTCCGGAAATTTTGTGTCTTTGTGATGGGGGTTGGGCGGGGCTGCAACATGAGGAACCGAGACACAGAATTTCCGGAGGACGAGGCCCAGAAATCAGGATTTTAAAAAAAATATATATATTTTATTGATTTTTTTTACAGAGAGGAAGGGAGAGGGATGGAGAGTTAGAAACATCGATGAGAGAGAAACATTGATCAGCTGCCTCCTGCACGTCCCTGTCTGGGGATGTGCCCGCAACCGAGGTACATGCCCTTGACCGGGATTCGAATCCGGGACCCTTGAGTCCACAGGCTGACGCTCTATCCGTTGAGCCAAATCGGTTAGGGCAGAAATCAGGATTTTTAAAAAAGATTCCCAGGTGGTTCTAAGCTGCAGCCAAGGTTGAGAACCACTGATCTGAAGTCAATAAATCAATAGCCCTGGCTGGTGTGGCTCAGTGGATAGAGCATCAGCCTGCAGACTGAAGGGTCCTGGGTTCGAATCCCGGTCAAGGGCACAGGCCCGGGTTGCGGGTTCGACCCCCCAGTCGGGGGCGTGCGGGAGGCGGCCGATCCGTGATTCTCTCTCCTCGTGGATGTTTTTTTTTTCTCTCTCCCTCTGCCTTCCTCTCTGAAATGAATGAAAATACATTAAAAAATAAAATTTAAAAAAAGCAAAAAAGAACAAATCAACTCAAAGTTTAAACGCAATAAATTTTAACGACCGAACAAGAAGAGGAACCAGACGTTTTAAAAAAAATCAAATCCAGGATCTGGCCGCCCCTCCCATCGATGCCGGAGACGCATCGGACGGCAAGAACGGTTTAAGCTTAGGACACCCATAAATTGGACAGTTTCCTCACATTTCATTTTTTTTTTTTAAATTTTTATATTTTTTAATATATTTGTATCGATTTCAGGGAAGAATGGAGAGATAGAAACATCCACGAGGAGAGAGAACCATGGACCGGCCGCCTCCTGCACGCCCCCCGCTGGGGATCGAGCCCGCCACCCGGGGCCTGTGCCCTTGACCGGGATTCGAACCCAGGACCCTGCAGTCCACAGGCCGACGCTCTACCCACTGAGCCACACCGGCCGGGGCTGAATAAAACGTTTCGAAACCATCTCCATCCCTTGGCAACGCGTCCTGTGCGTGTCCCACGTCCCACGCGGTTCAGGGTTCGAGCTCTGGAGAGGGGGGGGGCCGCACGCAGATGAGGGAGAAGAGACAAGAAATGATAATTTGGGAATTGGGGGGCCGGAGTGGGGAGCCCAGCCCAAGAGGGGGGGCCCCCCCAGGACTGGGCAGGCGGAAAATTCCAGAAACAGACAGACTATCTTATCCATAAGGATCGACAGGACGTATCTGATGGGGAAGTTGCTTCAATCAATACCATTGTCAACCCAGGAGCCAATGGAGCCAATGATCAATAGGACAAATATTGGAATCTCTTTGGAGCCGAATTTTTTTAAACTTCAACTATCTGGGCAGGTCCCTGGTGACTCACTGAATGAGGGGACCCCCGAGGCTTAGGAAGAGCCACACGCCAGGGGCCGGAGAGCCGCATGCGGCTCGCGAGCCGCGGTTGGCCCCCCCCCCCCGGGGGGATTCTGCACTGAACGGCGGGGGCCTGGCCCTGACCTTGGCCGGGGCTCAGGGGTCACCCGCGTTCAGGGTCAGAACGGGTTTGGTCAGCCCCGGCCAGTGTGGCTCAGTGGGTAGAGCGCAGGCCGGCGGGCGGAAGGGTCCCGGGTTCGATTCTGGTCGGAGGGCACAGGCCCGGGGTCGCGAGATAATGATGTTACGTGCAATAAACGTGATAATATCTCAAGAAAAATGATTTTAAATATAATAATGTTCCAGGCAATAAACATTAATATGTCAAGAAAATCGATTTTAAATAGAGGAATGTTACTTGCAATCAACAGCAATTATTCAAGGAAAACCGATCTTAGATATAATAATGTTCCAGGCAATAAACATGATAATATCTCAAGGAAAACGATTTTAAATAGTCATGCTACATGCAATAAACATTCATATGAATACGTCAAGAAAAACTATTTAAATAGAATAATGCTACATGCAATCAACACAAGTTATTCAAGAAAAACTACCTTAAATATAATAATAATACATGCAAATAAACATGATAATATCTCAGGAAAAACGATTTAAATATAATAATGTTCCATGCAATAAACATTAATATGTCAAGAATCGATTTTAAATAATGTTACTTGCAATCAACAGCAATTATTCAAGGAAAACGATCTTAGATATAATGTTACATGCAGTAAGCATGATAGTATCTCAAGAAAAACGATTTTAAATATAGGAATGCTACATGCAATAAACATTAATATGAATACTTCAAGAAAAACGGTTTAAATATAATAATGTTCCATGCAATAAACATTAATATGTCAAGAATCGATTTTAAATAGAGTAGTGTTACCTGCAATCAACAGCAATTATTCATGGAAGAAAGATCTTAGATATAATAATGTTCCAGGCAATAAATGTTATAATATCTCAAGGAAAACGATTTTAAATAGTCATGCTACATGCAATAAACATTCATATGAATACGTCAAGAAAAACTATTTAAATAGAATAATGCTACATGCAATCAACACAAGTTATTCAAGAAAAACTACCTTAAATATAATAATAATACATGCAAATAAACATGATAATATCTCAGGAAAAACGATTTAAATATAATAATGTTCCATGCAATAAGCATTAATATTTCAAGAAAATCGATTTTAAATAGAGTAATGTTACCTGCAATCAACAGCAATGATTCAAGGAAAATGATCTTAGATATAATAATGTTCCATGCAATAAACATGATAATATCTCAAGAAAAAACGATTTTAAATATAATAATGCTACAGGCAATCAACACAAGTTATTCAAGAAAAACTATCTTAAATATAATAATAATAGTACCTGCAAACAAACATGATAACATCTCAGGAAAAACGATTTAAATATAATCATGTCCCAGGCAATCAACATCAATATGTCAAGAAAAGCAGTTTTAAGTATAAGAACGCCACGTGCAATAAACACCAACGATCCAAGAGACACGATTTAAAATATAAGGATAATATCCCATGAATATGGCAAGAATAAACGGATTTCCGGTAGAAGAATAAATCATTTATTTTTTTAAAAAAAAATAAAAAGCACCATTTCCAGGGCGCACGCCCGGCACCCAGCCATCGCGGGGTGCTGGCCGCACAGGCCTGGGGTCCCCTGCCAGCCCCCCCGCCCCCCCCGACCCCAGACCCCCCCAAAAAAGCAAGCGAGTTACCCGAACACGTGAGCTGCCTCCCTTCTTGCAGGAGCTGGAGGTCCGGGTGCCTGCGGGCCTCACCGCGCATGTGCAGCGGCAGCTGACTCACCCTCCAGACTCGCAGGGAACCCAGCCCCCGGGGGGGGGGGGGTGGCTCAGTGGGTAGAGCGCCCGCCTGCGGACCCCAGGGTCCCGGGTTCGAGTCCTGCAAGGCCCAGGTTGCGGGCTCGACACCCCCCCCCCCCGCAAGCAGGGGGCGTGCATATACCCATTTAAATCAATAAAATCAATAAACAGAATTCCCAGCAATTGGCTTGGCCTCAGTGGATAGCTTAAAAGAATAAATAAAATGAATTAAAAAAAGAATTCCAATAAATAAAGAATAAATAAAGAATCCCAGCCCCAGCCAGTGTGGCTCAGTGGATAGCTTAAAAGAATAAATAAAATGAATTAAAAAAAGAATTCCAATAAATAAAGAATAAATAAAGAATCCCAGCCCCAGCCAGTGTGGCTCAGTGGATAGCTTAAAAGAATAAATAAAATAAATTAAAAAGAGAATTCATCCCCAGCCAGTGTGGCTCAGTGGATAGAGCGCCCGCCTGCGGACTCCAGGGTCCCGGGTTCGAGTCCCTCAAGGCCCAGGTGGTGGGCTCGACCTCCCCCCGCCCCCGCCAGTAGGGGGCGTGCAGGAGGCAGCGATGATTCTATCCCTCTCTCTCCTTTCTCTGAAATCAATGAAAATATCCATTTAAATCAATAAAATCAATAAACAGAATTCCCAGCAATTGGCTTGGCCTCAGTGGATAGCTTAAAAGAATAAATAAAATAAATTAAAAAAAGAGAATTCCAATAAATGAAGAATCCCAGCCCCAGCCAGTGTGGCTCAGTGGATAGCGCATCGGCCTGCGGACTCCAGGGTCCTGGGTTCGAGTCCCTCAAGGCCCAGGTGGTGGGCTCTATCCCCCCCTCCCGCCAGTAGGGGGCGTGCGGGAGACAGCGATGATTCTATCCCTCTCTCTCCTTTCTCTGAGATCAATGAAAATATCCATTTAAATCCATAAAATCAATAAACAGAATTCCCAGCCAGCAAATTGGTTTGGCTCAGTGGATAGCTTAAAAGAATAAATAAAATAAATTAAAAAAAGAGAATTCCAATAAATGAAGAATCCCAGCCCCAGCCAGTGTGGCTCAGTGGATAGAGCGTCGGCCTGCGGACTCGAGGGTCCCGGGTTCGAGTCCCTCAAGGCCCGGGTTGTGGGCTCGATTCCCCAGTAGGGGGCGTGCGGGAGGCAGCCGGTCCGTGATTCTCTCTCATCACGGATGTTTCTATTCCTCTCTGATATCAATAAAAAAAAAAGAAAATATATATATATATATATTTTATAATATAATCAACAAAAAAGATACGATTATAATTCCAGCACTCGGCTTGGCTCAGTTGGAGAGCTTGAAAGAATAAATAAAACGAATTAAAGACAGAATCCCAATTCAATAAGGAATCCCAGCCCCAGCCGGTGTGGCTCAGTGGATAGAGCGCCGGCCTGCGGACTCGAGGGTCCCGGGTTCGAGTCCCTCAAGGCCCAGGTTGCAGGCTCGATCCCCCAGTAGGGGGCGTGCGGGAGGCGGTCGGTCCGTGATTCTCTCTCATCATAGATCTTTCTATCTCCCTCTCCCTTCCTCTCTGAAATCAATAATAATAATAAAATAAATGAACTCATTGCCTGGGATTCTTTATTTAATTTGTTTATTCTTTTAAAGGGGGACCCTTAAGGCCTCAGGACGATGCTCGCTCCGAACCGGCTAGGGCTGGATTTCCCGTTTCATATAAATCAATAAAAAATACATTTAAAAATATATTTTATAATATAATCAACAAAAAATATATTTCATAATATAGTAACATATTTACAATCAATAAAATATATTTATATATTAACAATATATATATAACTGTGTCTCCGTCTCCCTTCCTCTCTGAAATCAATAAAAATATATATCTTATCATATAATCAATAAAAAAGATACGACTATAATTCCAGCACTCGGCTTGGCTCAGTCGGAGAGCT
>NW_027223775.1:10647036-10684536 GCF_028538775.1 Myotis yumanensis | reverse complement strand
CGGGCCGGAACCGGCTCTCCGACATCCCCCGAGGGGTCCCGGATGGCGAGAGGGTGCAGGCCAGGCCGAGGGACCCCACGGGTGCACGATCAGGGCCGGGGAGGGACGCGGGAGGTTGGCCAGCCGGGGAGGGACCGTGGGAGGGAGGGCTCCAGGGTGTGTCCGGCCCGTCTCGCTCAGTCCCGATCGGCCGGACCCCAGCAGCAAGCTCACCTACCAGTCAGAGCGTCTTCCCCCTGGTGGTCAGTGCACGTCATAGCGACTGGTCAACCAGCCGACTGTCTGCCCCCTGGTGGTCAGTGCACGTCATAGCGACTGGTCGACCGGTCGAATGGTTGTACACTTAGCATATTAGCCTTTTATTATATAGGATGGTATCTATTCACGCATTCATTCATTCATTCATTCATTCCTCAGCAGAGGATATTTTTCTCCATTGATTTTTATTTTATTTTTTTAATTAAAAATATGTCTCTATTGATTTCAGAGAGGAAGAGAGAGATAGAAACATCCATGATGAGAGAAAAAGCATGGATCGGCTGCCTCCTGCATGCCCCCTACTGGGGATCGAACGTGCAACCTTGTGCATGTGCCCTTGACCGGGAATCGAACCCGGGACCCTTTGGTTCCACAGGCTGACGCTCTATCCACTGAGCCACACCAGCGAGAGCCACGGTAGGAAATTTAAAGAGGCCCATGGAATGGGCGAATAGGAATACAGAGAGGACATGACAAAAAAAGTTGTGTAAATGTACCAAAGATTTAAAAAAATACATAGATTTTTTATTTTTATTTTTTAATGGCATCTTCTTATTTATTGATTTATTGATTCATTTAATCCTCACTGGAGAGTATTTTCCCCATTGATTTTTAGAGAGAGTGGAAGGTAGAGAGGGGTTGGGAGAGAGAGAGAGAGAGAGAGAGAGAGAGAGAAATATTGATGGGAGGACGACCACGGATTGGTTGCCTCCTGCGTGCACTCTGACCAGGGCCGGGGATCAAGCCTGCAACCCAGGTACGTGCCCTTGACCGGGAATCGAACCCCCAAACCTTTGGTCTCGGGGCCGACGCTCTAACCACTGAGCTAAACTGGCCAGGGCTATATATAAAGGGTGTCCCAAAATTCACGCAAGAAGTAATTTTGATAGAAAACACAGATTTATCATGAAAAATTGTAACTTTTTTATTGATTCATAAAGGACACAGTCTAGGGTTATGTGAGGAGCAGCACATCGGGTCCAGGGCCTCCCCGGCTTTGCTGGCACAGACGCCAAAGCCGCGGTCTTCATGGGTCTTCCCTGTCCCTGCTCCTGGGCCGTCATTGGTCCTTGGTGATGCTGATCGAATCGAAGGGATTGACATCCAAGGGCAACAGATATTAGAATCTGATTCAATAAACCAAGAACAATTAGGCTTTTATTTTTATTTTATTTATAATGCTCACGCAGAATTCAAATCTTGCCTGAATTTTGGGACACCCTTTATATGTTTATTGATTTTTTAGAGAGAGGAATGGAGAGAGAGAGAGAGAGAGAGAGAAACATCCATGATGAGAGAGAATCGTGGACCGGCTGCCTCCTGCACGCCCCCTTCTGGGGATGGAACCCACATACCCAGACATGTGCCCTTGACCGGGACTCGAACCCGGGACCTCTCGGTGCTCAGAAAAGTCGCCCAACCAACCTAGCCACCCTGGCCTGGGGCTTCTTTTTCTTAAGTCGCTTCAAATGCAAACATGAATGGATATGGGTTTTTTGGGGGGGTTTTTGTTTTTTTTGATTATTTCTGTGTTTTTTTTTCCCCCCAAAAAAATTACTTTTCAGGAACCTCCGGCTGTGGGTGTCGCTGTGCGGCCTCTTTGGGAGCCTCCGGGGGACGTTGGTGACCAGGAATTCGAGGCCCAATATTGTCCTGTTGATGGCGGATGACCTGGGGATTGGTGATCTCTGTTGCTATGGCAACAACACCGTCAGGTAAAGGATGGGTCGCCACCTGGGGGCGTGGCGCCAGCGCCCTGCAATTTCTCCACGCGGCCAGCAGAGGGCGCGCGAGGACAGCATTTTGCATTTCTCTGCAGCCTGCGATTTTTTAAAATTTTTTATATATTTATTTTTTAATTAATTAATTTTTTTTTTATTCCTTAAAGTATTACAAAGGGTATTACATATATGTCCTTTTTTTGTCCCCCGCCCTTGACAATACCCCGGCTTCCCCTACCCCCCAGTGCCTTATGTCCAATTTTATTATTTAAAATATATATTTTATTGATTTTTTTTTTTACAGAGAGGAAGGGAGAGGGATAGAGAGTCAGAAACATCGATGATGAGAGAGAAACATCGATCAGCTGCCTCCTACACGCCCCCGACTGGGGATGTGCCCACAACCCAGGTACATGCCCTTGACCGGAATCGAACCCGGGACCCTTCAGTCCACAGGCCGACGCTCTAGCCACTGAGCCACACCGGCCAGGGCTGAATTTTTATTTTATTATTGTGCAAAAAATAGGTAAAAACCAGCATAGAACACAGGGTTTCACGCCCTCAGGTCTGTCTGGTTCTGGGGTTTCCCATCGCCCCCCCCAGAAGCTCCCCCCCCCCCCAAAAAAAGTATTTATTAAGGCTCATTCCGGCCCTGGCCGGTGTGGCCCAGTGGGTAGAGCGTCGGGCTGGGGACTGAAGGGTCCCGGGTTCGATTCCCGGTCAAGGGCACATGCCCGGGTTGCGGGTTCGATCCCCACTAGGGGGCGTGCAGGAGGCAGGCAACCCATGTTTTTTTTCTTTCATCATCGATGTTTCCATCTCTCTCTCCCCCTCTCCCTCCTTCTCTGAAATGAATAAAAATATATGATTCAAAAGGCTTATTCCCTAATCATTCTCTTCCCTCACCCAAGGGTCCCGGGTTCGATTCCCGGTCAAGGCCACGTATAGAGTTGCAGGTTCAATCCCCAACCCTAGTCAATGTTTTATAAACCATAAGTTACCCTTGAACTTTAGAAATATGGTGAGATTCACCCTGGCCAGTGTGGCTCAGTGGATAGAGCGTCGGCCTGCGGACTGAAGGGTCCCGGGTTCGAATCCCGGTCAAGGGCATGGACCTGGGTTGTGGGCACATCCCCAGTGGGGGGCGTACAGGAGGCAGCTGATCGATGTTTCTCATCGATGTTTCTCACTCTCTATCCCTCTCCCTTCCTCTCTGTAAAAAAAATCAATAAAATATATTTTTTTAAAAAAAGAAATATGAGAAGATCGAATGGACCGGCCTTTTGCATTGAAATGCATAGTAACTCAGATTAGCAGTACCTTAATTATAATACCGCATATTCGTGTGCAATCATTTTTTAAAAGTTTTATTTTTGTTGTTGTTAAGATATATATATATATATATATATATATATATATACACATATATATTTTTAAATATATTTTATTGATTTTTTACAGAGAGAAAGGGATAGGGATAGAGAGATAGAAACATCGATGAGAGAGAAACATCGATCAGCTGCCCCCTGCACGCCCCCTACTGGGGATGTGCCCGCAACCCAGGTCCATGCCCTTGACCGGGATTCGAACCCGGGACCCTTCGGTCCGCAGGCCGACGCTCTACCCACTGAGCCACACTGGCTAGGGCTTTTTTTTTTTTTTAAATATTTATATACTTTTTGATTTGCTGACTCTCCGTCCGCCTGCAGCACCCCCAACATCGACCGCCTGGCCAGGGAGGGAGTGATACTCACCCAGCACCTGGCCGCCGCCTCCATGTGCACCCCAAGTCGGGCCGCCTTCCTGACCGGCCGCTACCCCATTCGTTCAGGTGAGCCTGGCTAATTCAGTCTCAATACAGAGTCTTTCTCTCTCTCTCTCTCTCTCTCTCTCTCTCTCTCCCTTCCTTTTCTTTCCTTCTCTCTCTTCTTTTTCTTTCTTTCTTTCTTTCTTTCTTTCTTTCTTTCTTTCTTTCTTTCTTCTTTAATTTAATAGCCCTGGCCGGTGTGGCTCAGTGGCTAGCGCGTCGGCCTGCAGACCAAAGGGTCCCGGGTTCGAATCCGGTCAAGGGCACGGAGCTCGGTGGCAGGCGCCTCCCACGCCCTGGCCCTGGTTGGGGTGCGTGCAAGAGGCCACCCATCGGTGTGTCTCTCTGTCTCTCCCTCTCTCTCCTCCGCTCTCTGTAAAAAATCAAATGGAAAATATCCTTGGATGAGGATGAAAAAGAATAAATTTAATATGTTTCTGTGGAAGCCAGAGAGGAAGGTCTGGAATTCTGCACCCCTCCGTCGATGCCCACTCGTTGCAGCACTATTGATGTTTGTTTATTTATTATTGTTTTTAATGTATTTTTATGGATTTCAGAGAGGAAGGGAGAGGGAGAGAGAGAGAGAAACATCCACGAGGAGAGAGAATCACGGACCGGCTGCCTCCTGCACGCCCCCTACTGGGGATCGAGCCCGCAACCCGGGCCTGTGCCCTTGACCGGGAATCGAACCCGGGACCCTTCAGTCCACAGGCCTATACTCTATCCACTGAACCAAACTGGCCAGGGCTCACCACTGTGTTCTATTTTATTTATTTATTTTTAAAAAATATATATATTTTGTTGATATTTTTACAGAGAGGAAGGAGAGGGATAGAGAGTCAGAAACATCGATGAGAGAGAAGCATCGATCAGGTGCCTCCTGCACGCCCCCCACTGGGGATGTGCCCGCAACCCAGGTCCATGCCCTTCATCGGGATTCGAACCTGGGACCCTTCAGTCCGCAAGCCGACACTCTATCCACTGAGCCACACCGGCCAGGGCTCACCGCCATGTTTTATAAAAATGCATATTTATGATGTCAACTCTGGTGTGTATGCACCGGGGGGGGTCCCCCGGCCTGGCCTGCGCCCTCTCGCCATCCGGGACCCCTCGGGGGATGTCGGAGAGCCGGTTTCGGCCCGATCTCCGCAGGCCAGGCCGAGGGACCCCATCGGTGCACAAGTTCGTGCACCGGGGCCTCTAGTTAACCGATAACCAGATTATTAATAACAAGGTCCATCGTAAGCAGCCGTTCTTTGCTTCTGTGCCTGCCAGGGATGGCGTCTGCCTTCAACATGCACCGCGGCCTCGTCTGGCTGGGGGGCTCCGGCGGTCTCCCCACCAATGAGACGACGTTCGCCAAGTTGCTGCAGGATCGGGGCTACCGCACGGGACTCATAGGTACGCACCGGGGGGCTCCGGACGCGGACAAGGGGTCAGACGGGCTGGACTCCCTGTTCTTGTAGCTCAGTCTTCATGGGGGTTTGGCTGGGTCCCACCCCAACTCCCCCCAATATCTCTCGGAGAGGAGTCAGTGGGGGAAGAATTTAATATATATATATTTTAATGATTTCATAGAAGAAGGAAGAGTTAGGTAGAAAACATCCATGATGAGAGAGAACCGTGGACCGGCTGCCTCCTGCACGCCCCCTACTGGGGACAGAGCCCGCCACCCGGGCCTGTGCCCTTGACCGGGATTCGAACCCAGGACCTCCTGGTTCGTAGGTCGATGCTCAACCACTGAGCCACACTGGCCGGGCAGGAGTGAATATGTATTTATTTATTTACTTATTTATTTATCTTTTCTTTTTTTCTTTTTTTAGGTATGATTTTTTTTTTTTGAAGAGTTTCTGTTAACCATTGTTGTTGTTTATTCTTTATTTTTTTAAATATATTTTATTGATTTTTTACAGAGAAGAAGGGAGAGGGATAGAGAGTTAGAAATATGGATGAGAGAGAAGCATCGATTGGCTGCCTCCTGCACGCTCCCTACTGGGGATGTGCCCGCAACCAAGGTACATGCCCTTGACCGGAATCGAACCCGGGACCCTTCAGTCTGCAGGCTGACGCTCTATCCACTGAGCCACACCGGTTAGGGCATAAGTATGATTTTTATATATTTTAGACAGGAAGGGAGAGGGAGAGAGAGAGAAACATCAATGATGAGAGAGAATCATGGACCGGCCGCCTCCTGCACGCCCCCTGCTGGGGACGGAGCCCGCAACCTGGGCATGTGGCCTTGACTGGGAATCGAACCCAGGACCACCTCTTTCATAGGTCGACGCTCAACCTCTGAGCCACACAGGCTGGGTAGACGCCATTATTGATAGATACGTATTGATTGCCAGGTCATTCTTCATCATTTTTAAAAATATACATTTTGTTGATTTTTTACTGAGAAGAAGGGAGAGGGATAGAGAGTTAGAAACATCGATGATGAGAGAGAAACATCGATCAGCTGCCTCCTGCACGCCCCCCCCACTGGGGATGTGCCCGCAACCCAGGTCCATGCCCTTGACCGGGAATCGAACCCGGGACCCTTCGGTCCGCAGGCCGACGCTCTATCCACTGAGCCACACTGGTCAGGGCTATTCTTTATCATTTTCATTACATCTTTATTGTTGAACGTATGACGTATGGACCCCTCTCTCCCCCATGGAATGTTCTTTTCCTTTTTTCTTTTAAATATACTTTTATGGATCTCAGAGAGGAAGGGAGACGGAGGGAGAGAGAGAAACATCCACGATGAGAGAGAATCATGGATCGGCCGCCTCCTGCACGCCCCCTACTGGGGATAGAGCCCGCAACCCGGGAATCGAACCCAGGACCCTTCTGTCCGCAGTCCGACGCTCTACCCACTGAGCGACACCAGCCCGGTCCCCCATGGACCCCCCCTCCCCCCTTTCGTTTCCCCGCAGGGAAGTGGCACCTCGGCCTGAGCTGTGCCTCCCGGGGTGACCACTGCTACCACCCCCTGAACCACGGGTTCGACTTCTTCTACGGGATGCCCTTCGGCCTCCTGAGCGACTGCCGGGCGTCCGAGACGCCGGAGCTTCACCGGCGGCTGCGGATCACGCTGGGCGTCTCCACGGCCGCCCTGGCCCTGGTGCCCGTCCTGCTGCTCATCCCCACCTGCGCCCGCTGGTTCGTCGTCCCCTGGGGGCTCGTCCTGGCCATCGCCCTCCTGGTACTGCTGTTTTTCCTGGGCTGGTACTCCAGCTACGGGTTCGTCCGGCGCTGGAACTGCGTGCTGATGCGCAACCACGACATCGTGCAGCAGCCGGTGAGGGAGGAGCGGGTGTCCTCGCTGCTGCTCCGGGAGGCGCTGGCCTTCGTCCGCAGGTGGGGAGCGTCCTGCAGGATTCCCTTTTTTTAAAAAATTCTTTCTTTCTTTTTCATGATCATTATGATTGCTAGAGGCCTGGCGCACAAAAATTTGTGCACTCACCGGGGGGAGGTCGCTCAGCCCGGCCTGTGACCTCTCGCAGTCTGGGACACCTAAGGGGATGTCCGCCTGCCGGCTTAGGCCCGCTCCCCGGGGATTGGGCCTAAGCTGGCAGTCAGACATCCCTCTGGCAGCCCGGCAGCCCTCGGGGGATGTCCACCTGCTGGCTTAGGCCTGCTCCCTGGGGGATTGGGCCTAAGCTGGCAGTCAGACATCCCTCTGGCAACCTGGGAGCCCTTGGGGGATGTCCACCTGCTGGCTTAGGCCCGCTCCCCGGGGGATTGGGCCTAAGCTGGCAATCAGACATCCCTCTGGCAGTCCGGGAGCCCTCGGGGGATGTCCACCTGCTGGCTTAGGCCCGCTCCCCAGGGAGTTGGGCCTAAGATGGCAGTCAGACATCCCTCTGGCAGCCCGGCAGCCCTCAGGGGATGTCTGCTTGCCAGCAGGGGGCAGCCCTAAGCTGCAGTCAGACATCCTTATCGCTGCTGAGGAGGCAGGGGAGGCTCCCACCACCACCGCTGTACTGGCAGCCAGCAGCCTGGCTTGTGGCTGAGCAGAGCTCCCCCTGTGGGAGCGCACTGACTACCAGAGGGCAGCTCCCGCATTGAGCATCTGCCCCCTGGTGGTCAGTGTGCGTCATAGCGACCAGTCATTCCCAGTCGTTCTGCTGTGAGGGTCAATTTGCATGTTACCCTTTTATTATACAGGATAGAGGTCCGGTGCATGAATTCGTGCACAGGTGGGGTCCGGCTGGTTTCCCTCAATGGGGGTCAATCAGGGCTAGGCCAGCATGGGTGTAGGGGATGCAGGAGGTTGGACAGCTGGCCCCACCCCCGATTGGGGTGGGGTGGCCAATCAGGGCCTGGCTGGGTGGGGGTGGGGGGTGGGGCTGTGACTGGTTTGGGGGGGATTGATAGGGGCCCCCATCAGGCCTGTTGTCCACCACAGTGCACGTCATAGCAACTGGTCTTTCCAGTTGTACCACCATTCTGGTCGCTTGGCATATATATTATTATTATTATTATTATTATTATTATTATTATTGTATTTTGTTGTTGTTAATCCTCACCCGAGGATATTTTTCCATTGATTATTTTTATTTTTAATTTTATTTTTATTATTGTTTTTATTCTTTTTGAAAATTTATTTTTTGAAGAACGATTTTAAATATAAAAGTGTTACATGCAATAAACAGGAACATTTCAAGAGAGACGATCTTAAATATAATAACATTACATACAATAAACATTAATATATTTTTTTAAATGTATTTTATTGGTTTTTTTTACAGAGATTAAAGGAGAGGGATAGAGAGTTAGAAACATCGATGAGAGAGAAACATCGATCAGCTGCCTCCTGCACGCCCCCCACTGGGGATGTGCCCGCAACCCAGGTACATGCCCTTGACTGGAATCGAACTTGTGACCCTTCAGTCCGCAGGCCGATGCTCTATCCACTGAGCCAAACCGGTCAGGGCCGTAAACATTAAAATTTCAAAAAAAAAGATTTTAAATATAATGTGACATTCAATAAACATTAATATCTCAAGAAAAATGATTTTAAGTACAATAATGTTGCATGCAATAAACAATATTTCAAGGAAAAAATTTAAATATAATATTACATGCAATAAACATTAATAGTTCAAGAAAAGAAATATTTTAAATGTAATAATGTTACCAAAACTACACTAACATAGTATGATATCACAAAAGTTGTAAGAACTATTAAACATCTGTAAATAACAGGATTACTTCTGTCATAGTCTAAAATATTTTTTCCTCTGGCTCTATTTTTGTTTATCCGTTCATGTTGCTCATTAGATTCCACACATGAGTGAGATTCTGTGATATTTATCTTTCTCTGACTGGCTTATTTCGCTCAGCATCATGCTCTCCAGGTCCCTACATGCTGTTGCGAATGTTTAGATTTTCCCTTTTTCAGGGCTGCATAGTATTCCATTGTGTAGATGTACCACAGTTGTTTTTTTAAATATATTTTTATTGATTTTTAACAGAGAGAAAGCGGGAGAGATAGAGAGTTAGAAACATCGATTAGAGAGAAACATCGACCAGCTGCCTCCTGCACGCCCCCCACTGGGGATGTGCCCGCAACCCAGGTCCATGCCCTTGATGGGAATCGAACCCAGGACCCTTCAGTCCGCAGGCCGACGCTCTATCCACTGAGCCACACCGCTCAGGGCGACCACAGTTTTTTAATCCACTCGTCTGCTGATGGGCCCTGGGGCTGTTTTCAGATCTTAGCGATTGTCAATGGTGCTGCCGTGAACATAGGGGTGCATACGTCCTTTCTGATTTCTTGGGATATATTCCCAGAAGCGGAATCACTGGGTTCTAAGGCCGTTTCATTTTTCATTTTTTTTTTTTTGAGAAAACTCCGTTCAGCTCTCCACGGGGGCTGCACCCGTCCGCACCTCCCCCCGCCCCCCCCCCCCCCACCATCGCCTCTCTTTGCAGAGATAACCGAGTTTGCCCTTTGACCCTTAGGAATACGGGGGGACCGTTCCTCCTGTTCGTGTCTTTTCTGCACGTCCACACGCCGCTGATCACCAAGGAGAAGTTCCTGGGGCGCAGCAAGTACGGTCGCTATGGCGACAACGTGGAGGAAATGGATTGGATGGTGGGTAAGTCGTCCGGACAGGAACATTATTTATTTATTTACTAGAGGCCCGGTGCACGGATTCGTGTACCAATCAGGGGAGGACGGGGGAGTCCCTTGGCCTGGCCTGCGGGATCGGGCCGAAACCGGCTCTCCGACATCCCCCGAGGGCACCCGGATTGTGAGGATAGGCCCAATCTATACTCTATAATCTATAATCTATTGACATATACATTATATAGTGTATGTTATGTACATTATATATCTGTTAGAATCCTCTACAATAGATAGTGATTGATTTCATAATAGCATACAATCCCATGTAATAAAAGGCTAATATGCAAATCGACCGAACGGCCAAATGACCGGTCGCTATGACGTGCACTGACCACCGGGGGGCAGACGCTCAATGCAGGAGCTGCCCCCTGGCGGTCAGGGCGCTCCCACAGGGGGAGCCCTGCTCAGCCAGGAGCCGGGCTCATGGCTGGCGAGTGCATTGGTGGTGGTGGGAGCCCGTCCTGCCTCCACAGCAGCGCTAAGGATGTCTGGCGGCCGGCTTAGGCCCGCTCCCCGAGGGGACGTCCCCCAAGGACCCCCGGACTGCGAGAGAGCGCAGGCCGGGCTGAGGGACCCCCCGAGTGCATGAATATTGTGCACCGGGCCTGTAGTCTATACTAATAATAGAGGAATATGCAAATTGTCCAGGACGCCGTCACAGTGACAGTAACGACCTAACAGCGGGCTGTGTGGGGTCACCAGGCTGGCAGGGGGGCAGTTGGGGGCGACCAGGCCTGCAGAGGGGGCAGTGAGGGGCGACCAGGCCGGCTGTGGGGGGCAGTTGGGGACAACCAGGCTGGCAGGGAGGAGTTGGGGGCAACCAGGCCAGCAGGGGGGGGAAGTTAGGGGCAGCCAGGCTGGCAGGGGGGGCAGTTGGGGGCGACCAGGCCAGCAGTGGGGGTTAGTTGGGGACAACCAGGCTGGCAGGGGGGGCAGTTGGGGGCGACCAGGCCAGCAGTGGGGGGCAGTTGGGGACAACCAGGCTGGCAGGGGGGGCAGTTGGGGGCAACCAGGCCAGCAGGGGGGGGCAGTTGGGGATGACCAGCTTAGCAGGGGGGGGCAGTTAGGGACAACGAGGCTGGCAGAGAGGGGCAGTTGGGAGTGACCAGGCCAACGGGGGGGGGGGGCAGTGGGGGGCAACCAGCCCTGCAGGCAGAGGCGGTTAGGAGTGATCAGGCTGGCGGGGGGGGGGGGGAGCAGTTCGGGGGGACCAGGCCAGCAGGCAGAGGTGGTTAGGAGTGATCAGGCTGGCGGGGGGGGGGGGGCAGTTCGGGGGGGACCAGGCCAACAGGGGGGGCAGTAGGGGGCAACCAGCCCTGCAGGCAGAGGTGGTTAGGAGCAATCAGGCTGGCAGCGGGGGGGCAGTTAGGGGCGATCAGGCAGGCAGGCAGGTGAGCGGTTAGGAGCCAGCAGTCCCGGGTTGGGAGGGGCATGTCCGACTGCCGCTTCAGTCCCGATCCCTAAACCTGCAGTCGGTCACCCCCCGAGGGGTCCCGGATTGGAGAGGGGGGGCAGGCCGGCCTGAGGGACACCCCCCCACCCCCCGCCAGTGCACGAATTTCATGCACCGGGCCTCTAGTCGACGATAAACTCTCATCCAGTGACCTCCCTCTCTCCACCTGAGGCAGGTAAGATTCTGGAGGTCCTGGACCAGGAGGGCCTGGCCAATCACACGCTGGTCTACTTCACCTCGGACCACGGGGGCAGCCTGGAGGCGCAGGCCCGCGGGGCGCAGCTGGGCGGCTGGAACGGGGTCTACAAAGGTGAGGCGCAGGGGCTGGGGCGCTTCTGGGGGTGAGGCTGGGCTTGCTCCCACTGCGATGCATGAGCGCTTATTTCTTTTTCTTCTTCTTCTTCTTCTCCTTCTTCTTCTTCTTCTTCTTCTTCTTCTTCTTCTTCTTCTTCTTCTTCTTCTTCTTCTTCTTCTATTTCTTTTTCTTTTTCTTTTCCTGTCCCTTTTTCTGTTTAAATATATTTTATTGATTTTTTACAGAGAGGAAGGGAGAGGGATAGAGAGTTACAAACATCGATGAGAGAGAAACATCGATCGGCTGCCTCCTGCACACCCCCTACTGGGGATGTGCCCACAACCAAGGTCCATGCCCTTGACTGGGAATCGAACCCGGGACCCTTTAGTCCGCAGGCCGATGCTCTATCTACTGAGCCACACCGGTCAGGGCTATTTCTTTTTCATTATTATTATTATTGTTACTAGAGGCCCGGTGCATGAATTTGTGCACAGGTGGGGTCCAGCTGTATTCCCAACATTCTTATTCTTCTTCTTCTTATTGTTTTTACTGTCTTTGGATTTTATTTTTTAAATCTTTATTTTTAAAATTAATTTATTCTTTTTTAAATATAATTTTTTATTGATTACAGAGAGGAAGGGAGAGGGAGAGAGAGATGGAAACATCCATGATGAGAGAGAATCATGGATTGGCTGCCTCCTGCATGCCCCCTACTGGGGATCGAGCCTGTAACCTGGGCATGTGCCCTTGACCGGGAATCGAACCCGGGACCCTTAATTCTGCAGGCCGACGCTCTATCCACTGAGACAAGCTCACTAGGGTGAGAATGAGTTATGAACAGTGAATTTTTTGCATTTCTTAAGTGTTCTTGGGGCCTCGTATACAGTATATAAATATACATGGTGACATATTTATGCTTTTCAGTTCTCTATTCTATGTTTTGAAACTCTATAGGCTATTTTTTTCATATCACTTCCTATTGTTATTATTTAAAAAATATTTTATTGATTTTTTACAGAGAGGAAGGGAGAGGGATAGAGAGTTAGAAACATCGATGAGAGAGAAACATTGATCAGCTGCCTCCTGCACGTCTCCTACTGGGGATGTGCCCACAACCAAGGTACATGCCCTTGACCAGGAATCGAACCTGGGACCCTTGAGTCCGCAGGCTGATGCTCTATCTACTGAGCCAGTTGGGGCTCATATTGTTATTAGTATTTTTAACAATTTCCTAGCGATTTCTTCCTCAGTACTTCTACTCTCCTTTCATTCTTTTATTTTTGTCTTTCATGGATGCCATGTTGTCAATCACTAGATAGAAAGACAGATAGATGATAGATAGATAGATAGATAGATAGATAGATAGATAGATAGATAGATGATAGAGATAGATAGATAGATAGATAGATAGATGATAGATAGATGATAGATAGATATAGATAGATGATAGATAGATAGATGATAGATAGATAGATAGGTAGATAGATGATAGAGATAGATAGATAGATAGATATAGATAGATAGATAGATAGATGATAGATATAGATAGATGATAGATAGATGATAGATAGATAGATAGATAGATGATAGAGATAGATATAGATAGATAGATAGATAGATAGATAGATAGATAGATGATAGAGATAGATAGATAGATAGATAGATGATAGATAGATAGATAGATGATAGATAGATAGATAGATAGATAGATGATAGAGATAGATAGATAGATAGATAGATAGATAGATAGATAATAGATAGATAGATAGATGATAGATAGATAGATAGATAGATAGATGATAGATAGGTAGATAAATGATAGACAGATGATAGATTGATAGATGATGGCTAGATGGATAGATGATAGATGCATACATAATACATAGATAATAGATAATAGATTGATACAAAGACAGATGACAGATACATAGACAGGTAGATGATAGATTGATACATAGATAGATGATAGATACATAGATACACACATACACACATAGATGATAGATAGGTACAGAGACAGCCAGATTAGATAGATACTGGGGATCTAGCCAACAACCCGGGCATGTGCCCTGACTGGGAATCCAACCTTTGACCTCCTGGCTCATGGTTCACTGCTCAACCACTGGGCCACACTGGCCGGACGAGATGTCACTTGTTGAAGGCAAGAAGTATAGCTCGCGCCCACTTGTATCTCACTCTCCTTGAGGCTGGCACGCCGCCGTCAATAGAACAAGCCAACGTTACGTCTCGGTTCCATTTCCCATTTCCCGTCGAGCGGCCCGTGATACGGTTGCGTTGAACTTTCATCATCTTCTCTCTTTGCTTCCAGGTGGGAAAGGGATGGGCGGATGGGAAGGGGGCATCCGCGTCCCCGGAATATTCCGCTGGCCGGCCGCGCTGGAGGCTGGGAGAGTCATTGACGAGCCCACCAGCCTCATGGACATCTACCCAACGCTGTCATTCGTCGCTGGAGGAATTTTGCCCGTGGACAGGTAAGAAAACCACAGGGCTGGCTCCAAATCTGTGGAGGTAGATTTGAGTTGCATGGGGGGGTCTTCTATGTAATAAAAGGCTAATATGCAAATTGACCAAACAGCAGAACAACCGGTCGCTATGACGCACCCTGACCACCAGGGGGCGGACGCTCAATGCAGGAGCTGCCCCCTGGTGGTCAGCGTGCCAGAAGCCGGGCTCACAGCTGGCAAGTTCAGCGGCAGTGCTAAGGATATCCGACTGATGGTGTGTAGGCCGATGCTCTGACCATTGAGCCACACTGACCAGGGCTATTCTTATTCTTTTTTTTTTTTTAATATATTTTATTGATTTTTTACAGAGAGGAAGGGAGAGAGATAGAGAGTTAGAAACATCGATGAGAGAGAAACATCAATCAGCCGCCTCCTGCACATCTCCTACTGGGGATGTGCCTGCAACCCAGGCACATGCCTCCGACCGGAATCGAACCTGGGACCTTCCAGTCCACAGGCCGACGCTCTATCCACTGAGCCAAACCGGCCTCGGCATATTCTTATTCTTTTTTAAAAAAATTTTATTGATTTTTTACAGAGAGGAAGGGAGAGGGACAGAGAGCTAGAAACATCGATGAGAGAGAAACATCGATCGGCTGCCTCCTGCACACTCCCTACTGAGGATGTGCCCACAACCAAGGTACATGCCCCCGACTGAAATCGAACCCGGGATCCCTCAGTCCGCAGGCCGGTGCTCTATCCATTGAGCCAAACCAGTCAGGGCTGTTCTTATTCTTTTAAATATATTTTTATTGATTTCAGAGAGGAAGGGAGAGGGAGAGAGAGATAGAAACATCCATGATGAGAGAGAATTGTGGATTGGCTGCCTCCTGCACACCCCCTACTGGGGATTGAGCTTACAACCCTGGGTATGTGCCCTGACTGGGAATTGAACCTCGACCTCCTGGTTCATAGGTTGATGCTCAACCACTGAGCCATGCCAGCCGGGCCTGGGTTTAATTTTCTGATTTAAGAGAGAGAGAGAGAGAGAGAGAGAGAGACAGAGAGAGAGAGAGAGAGAGAGAGGTGGTTGTTCCACTTATTGATGCATTCATTAATTGACAATTTTTTATTAAAAAATGTGAAACATTAGCTTCCTCCTCCTCATCTCCTCCTTCTCTTCCTCTCCCTCCTCCATCTCTTTCTCCATCTCTTCCTCCTCCTCCTCCTTCTCCTCCTCCTCTTCCTCCTCCTGCATCTCCTCCAACTCCTTCTCCTTCTCCTCCTTCCTCTCTCTCTTCCTCCTCCATCTCCCCCTCCTCTTCTGCCTTCCCTTATAAGACAGGAGACTTGCCCTAACCAGTGTGGCTCAGTGGATAGAGCGTCGGCCTGCGGACTGAAGGGTCCCGGGTTCGATTCGGGTCAAGGGCATGTACCTTGGTTGTGGGCACATCCCCAGTGGGGGGCGTGCAGGAGGCAGCTGATCCATGTTTCTCTCTCATCGATGTTTCTAGCTCTCTATCCTTCTCCCTTCCTCTCTGTAAAAAAATAAATAAAATATATTTAAAAATAAAAAGAAATTATATAATAAAAGACAGGAGACTAAATCCCAACTCCCTCGCCACCTCCTGCCTTTCCCTTTCCCTCCTCAGAGTGATCGACGGCCAGAACCTGATGCCACTGTTGGAGGGCCGGTCGCGTCATTCGAACCATGAGTTCCTCTTCCACTACTGCGGGGTGTACCTGCACGCTGTCAGGTGGCATCAAAAAGACTGTGAGTACCAAGACGGGAGGCACGTGGGTGCGTGACAGCGACACAGTCCTTTCTCCCTTTAATCTTGAACAACGGCCCTGCTGGATAGAGTCATCTTGGTCTCAGATCCTTGCGTTCCATTCCCTTCTGGCCTGTGGAGTTTCTGATGAGAAGTCAGGGGACAGCCTTATGGGAGCTCCTTTGTATGTAACCATTTCCGATGAGAAGTCAGGGGACAGCCTTATGGGAGCTCCTTTGTATGTAACCATTTCCGATGAGAAGTCAGGGGACAGCCTTATGGGAGCTCCTTTGTATGTAACCATTTCCGATGAGAAGTCAGGGGACAGCCTTATGGGAGCTCCTTTGTATGTAACCATTTCCGATGAGAAGTCAGGGGACAGCCTTATGGGAGCTCCTTTGTATGTAACCATTTCCGATGAGAAGTCAGGGGACAGCCTTATGGGAGCTCCTTTGTATGTAACCATTTCCGATGAGAAGTCAGGGGACAGCCTTATGGGAGCTCCTTTGTATGTAACCACTTGCTTTCCTCCTGCTGCCTTCAAGATTCTTTTTTATTTTTAAATATATTTTGTTGACCTTTCACAGAGAGGGAGGGAGAGGGACAGAGAGCCAGAAACATTGATGAAAGAGAAACATCGATCAGCTGCCTCCTGCACCCCCCCCCCCCCACTTGGAATGTGCCCACAACTAAGCTACATGCCCTTGACTGGAATCGAACCTGGGACCCTTGAGTCCGCACGCCGACGCTCTATCTACTGAGCTAAACTGGCTAGGGGTGCCTTCAAGATTCTTGCGTTGCCTTCAATTTTTGGCATTTTCATGGCGATGTTTGGGCCTGTTTGGGTTCTTCTTGTTTGGGGTTCTCCGTGCCTCCTGAACGTGTGTGACTTTTTTCTTTACCAGGTCAGGGAAGTTTTCCACCGTTATTTCTTCAAACTCGTTCTCTGTTCCTCTCTCCTTTTCTGCCTCTTCTGGCACTCCCTCTATTGGAGCTTTGTTACGTTTCACATTGTCCCACACTTCCCTTAACCTGAATCCTTTTAATCGGCAAAGGGAGAGAGAGAAAGAGAGAGAGAGAGAGAGAGAGAGAGAGAGAGAGAGAGAGAGAGAGAGAATACAAATGTTCACAATGAAGAACATTGAAAAAAAATGAGCAACAGGGAGTGAACTTTATTCTTCATCTGTCACTAACTTCCTCTGTATTTTTATTTATTTTTTTGGGTAATCCTCACCCAAAGATATTTTTCCCCATTAAATTTCAGAGAGGGTGGAAGGGAGGGAGAGAGACACAGAGAGAGAAACATCGATGTGAGAGAGACAGATTGATTGGCTTCCTCCTGCACGCACCCCCCAACTGGGACTGGGGATCGAGCCTGCAACTGAGGTGTGTGCCCTTGACTGGAATCGAACATTGGACAAATGGCACGTACCTCAGTCTGCGGGCTGACTCTCTATCCACTGAGCCAAACCGTCTAGGCCCTGCCTCTTTTAAAAGTATTTTTTTTTAAAAGAAAAACATGCATTATAAACCCCCCCCCCCCCCCAAAAAAAAAAAACCAGTTCGATTCCCGGTCAGGGCACATGCCTGGGTTGTGGGCTTGATTCACAATAGGTGGCATGCAGGAGGCAGCCTGTCAATGATTCTCTCTCATTATTGATCTCTCTCTCTCTCTCTCTCTCTCTCTCTTTCTCTCCCTCTCCCTTCCTCAATGAAATCAATAAAAAATATTTTTTAAAAGGGGGTAAGAGTTGAACCAAAGGATTTGTCTGCATGCATATGAGCATAACCCATGGACACAGACAGTACGGGGGTGAGGGCATGTGTTGGGGGGTCAGAGTGGCTGGGGAGAGATCAATGTAGGGGAAAAAGGAGACTCAGGTAATACTTGAAACAATAAAGAATTTAAATTAAACAAAAGAAAGAAACAAAAAATTGAGCAAAGTGATGTATTTAAAAGATTGTTTAATAGGGCCTTATCCTATATAACAAAAAAGCCTAAATATGCTAAGTGTCCGGTTGTCCTTTCAACCAATCAAAGCGTAATATGCTAATGATATGCTAAGGCTGCTCAACTCTCGCTATGACGTGCACTGACCACCAGGGGGCAGATGCTCTGACCGGTAGGTGAGCTTGCTGCTGGGGTCCGGCCGATCGGGACTGAGCGAGACTGGCCGGACACGCCCTGGAGCCCTCCCTCCCGCGGTCCCTCCCTGGCTGGTGGACCTCCCGCATCCCTTCCCGGCCCCGATCGTGCACTGGTGGGGTCCCTCGGCCTGGCCTGCGCCCTCTCGCCATCCGGGACCCCTCGAGGGATGTCGGAGAGCCGGTGTCAGCCCGATCCCTGCAGGCCAGGCCGAGGGACCCCACTGGTGCACGAATTCATGCACCGGGCCTCTAGTAATAATATAATGTTCAAATTACACATAATTGGTGTTCAGTAAATTTGGGGATGAGTACATTAATAAAGAATATTCGTGCCCTCCCTCCAAAAAATGCTAAAACAATCACAAATATGGCATCCCTGCCCTAACCTGTTTGGCTCAGTGGATAGAGCGTCGGCCTGCAGACTGAAGGGTCCCAGGTTCAATTCTGGTCAAGGGCGTGTACGTTGGTTGAGGGCACATCCCCAATAGGGGGCGTGCAGGAGGCAGCTGATCGATGTTTCTCTCTCATTGATGTTTCTAACTCTCTATCCCTCTCCCTTCCTCTCTGTAAAAAAATCAATAAAATATATTAAAAAAAAAAATACGGCATCCCCATGGGTGTCTGTTCTTTCCAGGTGGCACCGTGTGGAAGGTTCATTATGTGACGCCCAACTTTTCGCCGGCGGGAGCCGGCGCCTGCTATGCCCGTGGGATCTGCTCCTGTACTCGAGACGTCACCTACCACGACCCTCCCCTGCTCTTCGATATCTCGAGGGACCCCTCCGAGAGCCAACCTCTCAGCCCGGACAACGAGGCGTTATTTGACGCCGTGGTCCAGAAAATGGAGGAGGCTGTCCACGGGCACCGTGGCACGCTCACCCCGGCCCCCCAGCAGCTGTCCGTGTTCAACTCCCTCTGGAAACCCTGGCTGCAGCCCTGCTGTGGGAACTTCCCCCTCTGTGGGTGTGACAAGGAAGACGACATGGAACCCGGTGTGTGAGGTGCAGACTGGGGATGCTTGTTACCAAGCGGCAACGCGCTGTTACAAAGATCGGCCGGAGCCTAGCTCAGCTGACTCGCTTAATCCTTTTGAAATCCAGGATGATGCCCTAGCCCCGGCCGGTGTGGCTCAGTGGATAGAGCATCGGACTGCGGACCAAAAGGGTCCCGGGTTCGATTCCGGTCAAGGCCATTTTCTCTCACATCGATGGCTCTCTCTGTCTCTCCCTCTCTCTTCCACTCTCTCTAAAAAAAATCAATGGAAAAAATATCCTCAGATGAGGGTAAAAAAAATAAATCTATAATAATAGAAGTGTCATATGCTAATTATACCGACAGCCGAACGACCTTCTGGGCGCCATTCCGGAAGTCATTCTGGATGAAGCTGCAGTGGTGGGGGCTGAGGCTGAGGCGGTTAGGGGCGATCAGACAGACAGGCGAGCGGTTAGGGGCGATCAGGCAGGCAGGCGAGTGGTTAGGGGCGATCAGGCAGGCAGGTGATTGGTTAGGGGTGATCAGGCAGGCAGGTGAGCGGTTAGCGGCGATCAGGCAGGCAGGCGAGCGATCAGGGGTGATCAGGCAGGCAGGCGAGCGGTTAGGGGCGATCAGGCAGGCAGGCGAGCAGTTTGGGGTGATCAGGTAGGCAGGCGAGCGATTAGGGGCGATCAGGCAGGCAGGCGAGCGGTTAGGGGTGATCAGGCAGGCAGGCGAGTGGTTAGGGGCGATCAGGCAGGCAGGCGAGGGGTTAGGGGCGATCAGGCAGGCAGGTGAGTGGTTAGGGGGTGATCAGGCAGGCAGGTGAGTGGTTAGGGGGTGATCAGGCAGGCAGGTGAGTGGTTAGGGGCGATCAGGCAGGGAGGTCAGTGGTTAGGAGCCAGCGGTCCCGGATTGCGAGATGGATGTCCGACTGCCACTTTAGGCCCGATCCCCTGAGGGGTCCCCGATTGCAAGATGGTGCAGTCCGGGCTGAGGGGACCCACCCCCCATTGCACGAATTTTGTGCACTGGGCCTCCTGGTTCATAGGTTGATGCTGAATCACTGAGCCAACCAGCCAGCGCTGTTTTTTGTTTGTTTGTTTGTTTGTTTTTAACACTCCACAAAAGTAGGGGAGGCTGGTCTCATGGCCCCTATTTTTGTAAAAGGAAAAATGAATTGCCCGGCCTTGAAGTAAGAGCCTGGACTGATCCAGACAATAAGGCCAGGGCGGGAGTTTAAAAGGCATCATCGCTTCTCCGATCCGTGGATGGCAAATCACGGCATGATTTCTCCGGAACAAGAATGGGGGAGGCCTGGGCCATGGTGTCCTAGCGTTCATACTGGTGGCTGCAGACACCATGTTGTCGGGCTGGTGTATCGAAAGAGTTCTCAGGAAATCTCGTCACCGGCAATTTGAGATATCTCATCTGTGTTTTTGTTAAAAAAAAAAGAAACTGGAAACCTATTTTTTTTTTTTCACAGACACCTGTAACTAATAAAAAAAAAATGATGTCGAATGGAAAGTGTCCTTGAGCCCTAGCTGGTGAGGCTCAGTGGATAGAGCGTCGGCCCGTGAACTGAAGGGTCCTGGGTTCGATTCCCGGTCAAGGGCACAGGCCTGGATTGCGGGCTCCATCCCCAGTAGGGGGCGTGCAGGGGGCAGCCGATTCATGATTCTCTCTCTTCATTGATATTTCTTTCTCTCTCTCCTTCTTCCTTCCTCTCTGAAATGAAGTAAAAAATATATATTTAAATTTTAAAAAGTATTCCTAGCTAGTGTGGCTCAGTGGATAGAGCGTCGGTCTGTGAACGGAAGGGTCCTGGGTGCGATTCTGGGTCAAGGGCACGTGCCTGGGTTGCAGGCTTGATCCCCAGTAGGGGGTGTGCAGGAGGCAGCTGATGTATGATTCTGTCACCCTCTCTCTCTCTCTCTCTCTCTCTCCCACTGTATGTGAAAATCAACAGAAGAAATATCCTCATGGGGTGATTAACAACAACAAAACTATTAAGAAGATTTTTTAAACCAGTTTAACTCTTTGAAATCTATTTGAAAAGGAGCCGTGGGACCATAACCCCTGTCCTCGAACCGCGTACCACAATCTGACCCTCATTTTGAAACAACGTTCTCTTGCACCTGTGACCTGGTCAGGATCAGCTCCCAGGGCAACGGTTGCAACGTGAATCCCTATGTCCTGCACCAGCACGGCCAAGGGTGAGCCGGAGGAGGGGCCCTGAGGGATGCAAGAAAGACCGACAAGGAGA
Organism: Myotis yumanensis; assembly: GCF_028538775.1. NCBI lineage: Eukaryota > Metazoa > Chordata > Mammalia > Chiroptera > Vespertilionidae > Myotis > Myotis yumanensis. The sequence continues at coordinate 10,663,259 of NW_027223775.1, read as the reverse complement.
ATACAGCTGGGGCCTGGTGGATCTCCCGTGCCTGGATGAGGATACCCAAGACCCAGCCTGCACGCTGAGCCTTTATTTTATCGTCCGATGAAAACAAGGGTAAGATGAACATGTCTACAGATGTTCTTGTAGGTCTGAAAGCCAGGACTATATGAAGTTGAGTGTCTTACTTGGGTGACTGTCTGAGAGCCAAGACTTGCTGCACCTCCCACAGCCCATTCCCTACGTAGGAAGGAATTAGGGAGGCCTACAAGGTCAGGCTGCATCATACCAGGAGAGCTCTGGGCTGGGACTCCAGGCTGGGATTTGTCTGTGGTCCTGCCACAGGTCAGCCCGAGGCTTGACCCGAGAGCTGCTCCCTACAATCCCGTCCGACCGGTGTCCCTGTCCTCGGGGTCCATCTGGACACAGACATGGGGAGAGAAAGGAGGGGGAAGGCCAGGTGGAGAGGGAGGTGGGGGTGACCTGAGGTGCCTATGGGCCAGGTGGCCAACGCCAAGGATGGCCAAGGAAGCCGCAAGAACCCGGGAGAGAGACGGGGGACGGGTGCTCGCTCGGAGCTCCCGGGAAGAAAGCCCCCCCTGCCCAGGTCTCCAGCTCAGACCTCCCTTGCATCTCACCATCCAGAAATCCATCTGGCCTCCCTTATCTGCATCTGAGTTGGATTAGGAAACATCTGAGCCAGGTTCTGCGCTAAGCTCTTCAGCCTGAGGCCCTGGTTTGCTTAACAGGAGCCTGTTGGGTTTCCCCTGAGGTCATGCAAGAGAATGACATGACAGCCCTGGCCGGTGTGGCTCACTGGATAGAGTGTCGGCCTGCGGACTGAAGGGTCCTGGGTTCGATTCCCGGTCAAGGGCACATGCCCGGGTTGTGGGCTCCATCCCCAGTAAGGGGCGTGCAGGAGGCAGCTGATTCATGATTCTCTCTCATCATGGATGTGAATATCTCTCCCTCTCCCTTCCTCTCTGAAATCAATAAAAAAATATTGAACTGACTTTCATATGAAAGCCAGGAGAGCAGGAAGTTGTGTAGGTTGAACTACTGGGTATGAAAGCCAGGACTGCAGGAAGCTGCGTGTCTTACCTGGGTGGGTACAGTTGTCCTTGAAATGACTGTAGTCATTAAAACGGGGACTACAGGAAGTTGGGTGGAGTGTGTCACTTGGGTGGGTATAGATGTCCTTGACCGACTGTTGGTATTAAAGCCACGCCTACAGGAAGTTGGGTTGAGACCCCACTTGGGTGTAGATGTGCTTGAGTGAGTGTTGATATGGAAGCCGGGACTCCAGGGAGTTGGGTTGAGTGTGTCCCTTGGGTGGGTACAGTCGCCCTTGAACTGGCTGTTGGAATGGAAGCTGGGACTACAGGAAGTTAGCTTGAATGGGTCTCTTGGGTGGCTGTAGACGACCTTGAACAAATTGCTGGTACGGAAGCCAAGACTATAGGAAGTTGGGTTGAGTGTGTCACTTGGGTGAGTGTAGACGTTCTTGAATGACTGTTGGCGTGGAAGCTGGGACTACAGGAAGTTGGCTTGAGTGTGTCACTTTGGTGGGTGTAGACATCCTTAAACTGACTATTGGTTTGAAAGCCAGGCCTCCAGGGAGTTGGGTTGAGAGCCCACTTGGGTGGGTATATATGACCTTGAACTAATTGTTGGTATGGAAGCCAAGACTACAGGAAGTTGGGTTGGATGTAGATATTCTTGAATGACTGTTGATAGACGTCATTGAACTGACTGTTGGTAGGAAAGCCAAGACTATAGGAAGTTAGCTTGAGTGTGTCACTTGGGTGGGTATTTATGACCTTGAACTAATTGTTGGTATGGAAGCCAGGCCTACAGGAAGTTGGGTTGAGATCCCACTTGGGTGGCTGTAGATGTCCTTGAATGACTGTCTGAGAGACAAAACTATAGGAAATTGGGTTGAGTGTGTCACTTGGATGGGTACAGTCGGCCTTGAACTGGCTGTTGGTATGGAAGGTGGGCCTACAGGAAGTTGGCTTGAGTGTGTCTCTTGGGTGGCTGTAGACGACCTTGAATGACTATTAGTATGAAAGCCAAGACTGTAGAAGTTGGGTTGGATGTAGACATCATTGAATGGCTGTCTGAGAGCCAGGCCTACAGGAAGTTGGGTTGAGATCCCACTTGGGTGGGTATAGATGTTCTTGAATGACTGAGAGCCAAGACTATAGGAAGTTGGGTGGAGTGTGTCACCTGGCTGGGTACAGTCGGCCTTGAACTGGCTGTTGGTAGGAAAGCCAGGCCTACAGGAAGTTGGGTTGAGTGTATCACTTGGATGGGTACAGTTGGCCTTGAACTGGCTGTTGGTATAGAAGATGGGCCTACAGGAAGTTGGCTTGAGTGTGTCTCTTGGGTGGCTGTAGATGTCCTTGAATGACTATTAGTATGAAAGCCAAGACTGTAGAAGTTGGGTTGAATGTAGACATCCTTGAATGGCTGTCTGAGAGCCAGGCCTACAGGAAGTTGGGTTGAGACCCCACTTGGGTGGGTATAGATGTCCTTGAATGACTGAGAGCCAAGACTATAGGAAGTTGGGTTGAGTGTGTCACTTGGATGGGTACAGTCGGCCTTGAACTGGCTGTTGGTATAGAAGATGGGCCTACAGGAAGTTGGCTTGAGTGTGTCTCTTGGGTGGCTGTAGATGTCCTTGAATGACTATTAGTATGAAAGCCAAGACTGTAGAAGTTGGGTTGGATGTAGACATCATTGAATGGCTGTCTGAGAGCCAGGACTACAGGAAGTTGGGGTGAGATCTCACTTGGGCAGGTGTATACGACCTTGAACTAATTGTTGGTATGGAAGCCAGGCCTACAGGAAGTTGGGTTGAGACCCCACTTGGGTGGGTATAGATGTCCTTGAATGACTGAGAGCCAAGACTATAGGAAGTTGGGTGGAGTGTGTCACCTGGATGGGTACAGTCGGCCTTGAACTGGCTGTTGGTATAGAAGATGGGCCTACAGGAAGTTGGCTTGAGTGTGTCTCTTGGGTGGCTGTAGATGTCCTTGAACTAACTGTTGGTATGGAAGCCAGGTCTACAGGAAATTAGGTTGAGGTCCCACTTGCGTGGGTATATATGTCCTTGAATGACTATAAGTATGAAAGCCAAGACTGTAGAAGTTGGGTTGGATGTAGACATCATTGAATGGCTGTCTGAGAGCCAGGACTACAGGAAGTTGGGTTGAGTGTGTCACTTGGATGGGTACAGTCGGCCTTGAACTGGCTGTTGGTATAGAAGATGGGCCTACAGGAAGTTGGGGTGAGTGTCTCTTGGGTGGCTGTAGATGTCCTTGAATGACTGTCTGAGAGCCAAGACTATAGGAAGTTGGGTTGAGTGTGTCACTTGGATGGGTACAGTCGGCCTTGAACTGGCTGTTGGTATAGAAGATGGGCCTACAGGAAGTTGGCTTGAGTGTGTCTCTTGGGTGGCTGTAGATGTCCTTGAATGACTATTAGTATGAAAGCCAAGACTGTAGAAGTTGGGTTGGATTTAGACATCCTTGAATGGCTGTCTGAGAGCCAGGCCTACAGGAAGTTGGGTTGAGATCCCACTTGGGTGGGTATAGATGTTCTTGAATGACTGTCTGAGAGCCAAGACTATAGGAAGTTGGGTGGAGTGTGTTACCTGGCTGGGTACAGTCGGCCTTGAACTGGCTGTTGGTAGGAAAGCCAGGCCTACAGGAAGTTGGGTTGAGATCCCACTTGGGTGGGTATAGAGGTCCTTGAATGACTGTCTGAGAGCCAAGACTATAGGAAGTTGGGTTGAGTGTGTCACTTGGATGGGTACAGTTGGCCTTGAACTGGCTGTTGGTATAGAAGATGGGCCTACAGGAAGTTGGCTTGAGTGTGTCTCTTGGGTGGCTGTAGATGTCCTTGAATGACTATTAGTATGAAAGCCAAGACTGTAGAAGTTGGGTTGGATGTAGACATCATTGAGTGACTGTTGGTAGACGCCATTGAACTGACTGTTGGTAAGAAAGTCAGGCCTACAGGAAGTTGGGTTGAGATCTCACTTGGGTGGGTGTATATGACCTTGAACTAATTGTTGGTATGGAAACCAGGCCTACAGGAAGTTGGGTTGAGTGTCTCGCTTGGGTGGGTACAGATGTCCTTGAATGACTGTCTGAGAGCCAGGACTACAGGAAGTTGGCTTGAGTGTGTCACTTGGGTAAGTACAGACTTCCTTGAACCGACTCCTTCGTAGGAAAGCCATGACTACGCCTCAGAGCCACCCTTACCCTTGAGCACGTCCTGACTCAGCCTGCTCATCGGGCGTCTCGAGCGTTTAGAACAGTGGCTCTCAACCTTCTGGCCCTTTCAAGACAGTTCCTCATGTTGCGACCCAACCGTAAAATTATTTCCGTTGCTACTTCATCACTGTCATGTTGCTACTGTGATGAATCGTCATGGAAATATCTGATATGCAGGACGGTCTTAGGCGACCCCTGTGAAAGGGTCGTTCGACCGCCAAAGGGGTCGCGGCCCACAGGTTGAGAACCGCTGGTTTAGAAGGAATCAAACCTTCTACTGACCACGGGACACCCGGACGGTCTATGGCAGTTCCCTTCAGGGAGCCGTGGCCTCGAGCATGTCTCCTTTGAGGGATTATCTCGTTGCATCATTGCCCAATATCTCTTTTTGGAGGTGAATGTGGCGGTTTTGCAACAAAGGACACCTGGTCTCCCCTGCCCACACCTCCTCTCATCCTCGCTCTCAGATTGCGTTTATAATCCTCTTTCTCTCTTTGCCCCAAATGTATTTGTGTCCAACGCAAGCCAGGGCACATTCACCACCAGGTGTGTGAGTCCCAGGGTAGCCTTCTTGGGCTGTGAGCTAAAATGCAAGTCATTTTTCTTTAAAATATATATATATTTTTATTGATTTCAGAGACAGAGAAAGAGATAAAGGGTGTCCCAAAATTCACGCAAGATTTGAATTTGGTGTGAGCATTAACAACAACAACCAAAAATTAAAAGCCTAATTTTACTTGGTTTATTGATCAGATTCTAATATGTGTTGCCCTTTGATGTCAATCCCTTCGATTCGATCAGCATCACCAAGTACCAATGACGGCCCAGGAGCAGGGACAATGAAGACCAATGAAGACCATGGCTTTGCATCTGTGCTAGCAAAGCCGTGGAGGCCATTGACCCGATGTGCTATTTCACACATAACCCTAGACTGTGTCCTTTATGAATCAATAAAGAATTTACAACTTTTAATTATAAACCTGTGCTTTCTATCAAAATTACTTCTTGCGTGAATTTTGGGACACCCTTTAGAAACATCAATGAGAGAGAGAATCATGGATCGGCTGCCTCCTGCACGCCCCCCACTGGGAGTTGAACCTGCAACCGAGGTAAGTTCCCTGACCGTGAATCGTACCATGACCTCCTGGTTCCTAGATCGAAACCCACAGAAGCATCCTAGCTGGGTTATTTATCTTCCAAAGTCATTTCCACAGTTGCTGCACCCGTCTGCTATCCCACCAGCAGTGCACAAGGGTCCCTTTTTCTCCACGTCCTCGCCAGCACTTGCTGTTTGTTGATTTGTCAATAACTAGAGGCCTGGTGCACGAAATTTGTGCACAGGGGGACGGGGAGGGGGTCCCTCAGCCCAGCCTTCACCCTCTCCAATCTGGGACCCCTCGAGCATCTCTCTTGCAATTCGGGACCGCTGGATCCTAACTACTCATCTGTGCCCTGCCTGATTGGGCCTAACCGCTCTCCCCTGCCGGCCTGATCACCCCTAACTGCTCTCCCCTGCCAGCCTGATCACCCCTGACCACCCTCCACTGCCAGCCTGATCGTCCCTAACGATTCTCCCCTGCCAGCCTGATCGCCCCTAACTGCTCTCCCCTGCCGGCCTGATCCCCCCTAACTGCTCTCCCCTGCCGGCCTGATTGCCCCTAACCACCTCTGCCTCAGCCCTCGCCACCATGGCTTTGTCCAGAAGGATGTCCGGAAGACATCTGGTCTAATTAGCATATTACCCTTATATTAGTATAGATAACCATTCTGCCTTGCTGGTGTCGGTCAGTGGATTGAGCATCATCTCATGGACCAAGAGGTCCCAGCTTCTCTTCCTGGTCAGGGCACATGCCCGGGTTGTGGGCTCGATCACCAGTAGGGGGCGTGCAGGAGGCAGCTGATCCACGATTCTTTCTCATCATGGATGTTTCTCTCTCTCTCTCTCTCTCTCTCTCTCTCTCTTCCTCTCTGAAATCAATATATTAAAAAAATAACCATTTCTATGGGTGAGGTGATACCTCACTGTGGTTCTAATTTGCCTCTCTCTAATGATGAGGGACACCACTGGTCATCTTTTCATGGACCCTTTGGCCCTCTGTATGTCCCCTGCTTTGTAATGTATCGTTCAGAATAAAAAGTCATCTACCCTTTGTGCCCTAGCTGGTTTGGCTCAGCGGATAGAGCGTGGGCCTGGGGAATGAAGGATCCCGGGTTCAATTCCAGTCAAGGACACATGCCTGGGTTGTAGGCTCGATCCCCAGTAGGGGGCACGCAGGAGGCAGCTGATCCATGATTCTCTCTCATCATTGATGTTTCTCTCTCTCTCTCTCCCTCTCCCTCCCTCTCTGAAATCAATAAAAAATATATATTTTTAAAAGTCATATACCCTTTGTCAGTCTCATTCTGAAGAATGTCCTTGAACCTTGAACATGTCCTTCAGACGTGTCTATAAAATTCCAACCAAAGTTCTCTTCCAGGTAAGTCCACCTGGGGAGGCGCCTGTATCTTTGGTGTCACCATTAAAGATTGATTTCAGAGAGGAAAAGAAGGGGGGGGGGAGAGAGAGAGAGAGAGAGAGAGAGAGAGGGAGAGAGAGAGAGAAACATCTATGATGAGAGAGAATCATGGATCGGCCACCTCTTGCATGGCCCCTTACTGGGTATCGAGCCCACAACCCGGGCATGTGCCCTTGACCGGGAATCCAACGGTGACCTCCTGGTTCTAAGGTCGACGCTCAACCACTGAGCCACACCGGCCGGGCTGTTTTAGCTCCTTTAGTTGGGGGCCGAGGTCACCCCGAGTCCTCAGATTGTCGGAGACTAGAATCTCAGCCATTACCTCAGGTAGGAGAGCCAGCCTTCTCTTCCTTTTACTCGATGAATCATTTGCCGGTGGGCACACAGGTGAGAGCAGTCAGCCAGGGCGAGCAAGTCTGCAGGTGTTTCGATGAAGGATTTCCTTTTTTTTTTTGTAACCTGGATTTTCAGGACATGCAAATCAGGGGGAGCGGACGGCCTCATTTGCATATCCCAAAGGTGAGTCTCCTGGGTGAACTCCTTCTACCTGCGGTCTGGGGACAGGTGGCAGCCAGGAGAGTCCCATGTCCCAGAATCAGGGAGACGCCACCACGGACAGGTGAGTAGGACAGGTGAGCTGGACAGGTGAGCCAAGGAAGGTGTTTTGTGCGGAGCTCAGCCTATCCACTCAGCCTATCCATGCCTCATCTTGTGTTGGGACTGACCCTTGGGGTTCTGATGGTGACGGCAAGACACCCTTCCGTGATACCCATCAGGAAATTTTGATAGAATAAAGGTTGATTATTCTTCGTTCTTCACGGAACCTGGAAATTGAGGCAATGCACCTGAGAGTACACAGAGAGCTTACCAGCAGACAGAGAGGAGAGAGAGCGAGAGAGAGAGAGAGAGAGAGAAGAGAGAAGAGAAAGATTGGGCTTGGGGCTGGGGTCTTGCTTTCATTGGGGTCTGCTCACTCCGTTTTGGTTCATTTAAAATATGAGAATGGGAATTTTTAAAAAATATATTTTACTGATTTTTTCACAGAGAGGAAGGGAGAGGGATAGAGAGTTAGAAACATCGATAAGAGAGAAACATTGATCAGCTGCCTCCTGCACCCCCACTACTGGGGATGTGCCCGCAACAAAGGTACATGCCCTTGACTGGAATCGAACCCGGGACCCTTCAGTCCGCAGGCCGACGCTCTATCCACTGAGCCAAATAAGTTAGGGAGAGAATGGGAATTTTTTTAAAGTGCCGTAAAAGGAAAAACAAGTAGCAACCATGACCATCCATGGGAACCAACCAAGATCGCTGGTGTGTGACCGGCAGTGTGTGAATTTCGGATAATTGCTGCCTCTGAAATAAAAGTTTAAGCCACTGCCAGGGCTCACACAAGGAGGATGTAGGAGTAGATATATGAACAGATGTATGAGTAGATATGTGAGTGGATATATGAGTAGATGTATGAGTAGGTACATGAATAGATGTATGAATAGATGTATGAACAGATGTATGAGTAGATGTATGAATAGATATATGAGTACATATATGAGTAGATGTATGAATAGATGTATGAATAGATGTATGAGTAGATCTATGAGTAGATGTAGGAGTGGATGTATGAGTACATATATGAGTACATGTATGAATAGATGTATGAATAGATGTATGAATAGATGTATGAGTATATGTATGAATAGATGTATGAATAGATGTATGAATAGATGTATGAATAGATGTATGAGTATATGTATGAATAGATGTATGAATAGATGTATGAATAGGTGTATGAATAGATGTATGAGTAGATATATGAATAGATGTATGAGTAGATGTATGAGTAGATGTATGAATAGATGTATGAGTAGATGTATGAATAGATGTATGAATAGATGTATGAATAGATGTATGAGTAGATGTATGAATAGATGTATGAATAGGTGTATGAATAGATGTATGAGTAGATATATGAATAGATGTATGAGTAGATGTATGAGTAGATGTATGAATAGATGTATGAGTAGATGTATGAATAGATGTATGAACAGATGTATGAACAGATGTATGAGTAGATGTATGAGTATATGTATGAATAGATGTATGAATAGATGTATGAACAGATGTATGAATAGATGTATGAGTACATATATGAGTACATGTATGAATAGATGTATGAATAGATGTATGAGTAGATGTATGAATAGATGTATGAGTAGATATATGAGTAGATGTATGAGTAGATGTATGAGTAGATGTATGAATAGATGTATGAGTAGATGTATGAATAGATGTATGAGTAGATGTATGAATAGATGTATGAATAGATGTATGAATAGATGTATGAGTAGATATATGAGTAGATGTATGAGTAGATGTATGAATAGATGTATGAGTAGATATATGAGTACATATATGAGCACATGTATGAATAGATGTATGAGTAGATGTATGAGTAGAGGTATGAATAGATGTATGAATAGATGTATGAACAGATGTATGAGTACATATATGAGTACATGTATGAATAGATGTATGAATAGATGTATGAGTAGATGTATGAATAGATGTATGAATAGATGTATGAATAGATGTATGAGTAGATATATGAGTAGATGTATGAGTATAGGTATGAGTAGATGTATGAATAGATGTATGAATAGATGTATGAATAGATGTATGAATAGATGTATGAGTAGATGTATGAATAGATGTATGAATAGATGTATGAGTACATGTATGAGTAGATGTATGAGTAGATGTATGAGTAGATGTATGAATAGATGTATGAATAGATATATGAGTACATATATGAGTACATGTATGAATAGATGTATGAGTAGATGTATGAGTAGATGTATGAGTAGATGTATGAATAGATGTATGAGTAGATGTATGAGTAGATGTATGAGTAGATGTATGAATAGATGTATGAATAGATGTATGAGTAGATGTATGAATAGATGTATGAATAGATGTATGAGTAGATCTATGAGTAGATGTAGGAGTGGATGTATGAGTACATATATGAGTACATGTATGAATAGATGTATGAATAGATGTATGAGTAGATGTATGAATAGATGTATGAATAGATGTATGAGTAGATGTATGAATAGATGTATGAGTAGATATATGAGTAGATGTATGAGTATAGGTATGAGTAGATGTATGAATAGATGTATGAATAGATGTATGAATAGATGTATGAGTAGATGTATGAGTAGATGTATGAGTAGATGTATGAGTAGATGTATGAATAGATATATGAGTAGATATATGAGTATATGTATGAGTAGATATATGAACAGATGTATGAATAGATATATGAGTACATATATGAGTACATGTATGAATAGATGTATGAGTAAATGTATGAATAGATGTATGAGTAGATGTATGAGTAGATACTTGAGTAGATGTGGGTAGAGACGGTTTTGGCCCTCTCCTTTAAAAAAATACATTTTGATTGATTTCAGAGAGGAAGGGAGAGAGAGAGATAGAAACATCCATGAAGAAAGAGAATCATGGATTGGTTGCCTCCTGCATGCCCCCTACTGGGGATGGAGCCTACAACACGGGCACCTACCCTGACTAGGAATCGAACCATGACCTCCTGGTTCATAGGTCGATGCTCAACCATTGAGCCACTGTGATGAGGCTGCTGTTGACACTACAGTATTATAGATGTCTCCCATTTCCTCATCTCTGTCTCCCTCCACCGAGCCCCCACCCCTTCTCATATCTTCTCCACAGTATTGTCTGCGTCCACATGCTACTCATATGTGCACATCAATTCTTTGGTTAATCTCTTCCCATCCCCTCACCCACTCCCTTCCTTTTTGAGATTCGTCAATGTGTTTCTTGTATCCAAGTCTCTGGTCCTATTATTTTTTTTTGTCAGTTTATTTTGTTCATTGGATTCCACGTAGGAGTAAGATCATGGGATATGAGGCTTTCTCTGACTGGCTTATTTCACTCAGCATCATGCTCTCCAGGTCCCTCGGTGCCGTCTCAAAGGGTTAGAGATCCTCCTTTTTCAGGGCTGCGTAGTATTCCACGGTGTGGATGGACCACAGCTGTTTTATCCACTTGTCTGCTGATGGGCACCTGGGCTGTTTCCAGATCTTAGCTGTTGTAAATCATGCAGCTATGAACATAGGGGTGCACACATTCTTTCTGATGGTTGTTTCGGGATTCTTAGGATGGATGTTTGAAGGAGGCGATTAGCATTAAGTACCTAGTTGAATTTTAAGGTTCAAACACGGGTAATGACTTACCGATGGAATTTCGGTTTTTTGTTCCTTTTCTTTCATGGCAATGACTATTGCTATCATGTCCCTTGGTCATCACAGCGCACCGCCCGCCCCCCCCCCCCCGGAGCCACCCCCAGTGTGTAACAACTCTTAGCTTTCCTAAAATCACCAGATAGTGGTCTCCCTTTGGACTAATGGCCAACCACAGACGGAGATAAAGACATCGCGTCTTTTTAGGGGATCTGAGCTCATTCCACGTAGATGTGGCGAGATTAAACTCTGAGGTTCTGCTTCTTCTTGAGGTTATGTGCTCACGAGGCCTGTCTGAGGATAGGTTTAGGGACGCAGCCAAGTAACTCACACCCCAAAAAGGAGCTGGATGGCCCCAGAACTTGGCACAGCTCAAGCTCTTCCTTAATGGCCCAAGAGATACAAGTAATTGAGAGCTTGGGGTTTATGCCATGAGAATGTCAGAAAACCAGTTTTTGATTGCTGGAAGTAGAGATAGAATCCACAAATTAAGGGAGCCTTTCCAAACGGGAGCTGACTTAAGCAACCCAAAGATGACACACTTTTCTTTCCAGGAGCTTCGATCGTCGGCCAAAGGAAATAAGAAGGTGCTCAGATCTCCAAGATGACGCTCAGGTACGGGAAGTAATAAGCCACCGGGCAAAGGCACTGATGCTGATGTGTAATTTTGTGGCATCTGTGAAGTCAGCTCGATAGCTGGAGGCATGCACTTTTGTGCATTCATTATGTGGTTAGCTGTCATATGTCTACATTCATCTTCTGGGTTCAGTAAGTCCAAAGTGAAAAAGGAAGTAGGAGAGATGTAGACAATTGAAACAAATAGAAATGGCCAATTTCCAACACACTTATTTTATTTTATATTTATTGATTGATTTGAGAGGGGGAGGGGTAGAGATTGAAAGAGAGAGAGAGAGAGAGAGAGAGAGAGAGAGATTTGTGGTTCCACTTAGTCATGCACTCATTGGGTGATTCTTTGTGTGCCCTGGCCAGGGATCGAACTCGCAACCTTGTCATATCAGCACGATGCTCTAACCACCTGAGCTACCTGGCCAGGGTCTGTATTATTTTGAAATGTTGTACAAACAGGAATTGAGAGAAACAACGCAATCGTTTTGGTGAAGATGAAAGCATTTCTGTAATTATTATGGTTTGTCCATAGACAAAGCCCTGGCCGTAGACTTCTTGTTAACATTTCTGGGTGTCGAAAGTTTGGGGACAGCAGAGTGTCAATCTTGAGTCAACAGTTGTATCAGAGGATTTATAAAGGGTCTGGGAACAGATGGAGTCAGGGAATCTTTCTACCCTCCTCCTTCCCAGAGTAAATATTTAACGATGGTTTTACATTATGAATAAAGACAGCATAGAGATTGAACCAATGGATCCAATATCCATTACCTGATATCTGGTAGAGACCCAATCGGAAGAGAAATCTTATATAATAAAGGCCCAATATGCTAAGTGTCCGGTCGACTGGTCACCATGAAAGCAATCAAAGGGTAATATGCCAATGATATGCTAAGGCCACTCAACCGCTCGCTATGACGTGCACTGACCACCAGGGGGAAGATGTTCCGACTGGTGGGTTAGCTGCTGGGGTCTGGCAGATCCGGACTGAGCGAGACGGGCCGGACACACCCTGGAGCCTTCCCATGGTCCCTCCCCAGCTGGCCAACCTCCCGAGTCCCTCCCCGGCCCTGATCGACCAGACCTGTACCTTCTCGCAATCTGGAGCCCCTTGGGGGATGTCGGAGAGCCAGTTTTGGCCCGATCCCGCAGGCCAGGCCTAAGAACCCCACTGGTGCATGAATTCGTGCACCGGGCCTCTAGTATTCTATATTTTCTAGAAATCGAGACTTGAGCTGGGACTGAAAAAAATTAGGAAGCGGACTAAATCCGTGTCCAGATTCCAGGATTCAGTTGTCTTCCATGCCCTCCTTTTCCCTTATTTTGGGGTGCCTTTTTATTTGTGTTTCTGGTCTTCTACCCAAATTTTTTTTTTGTCTGGCAAAGCTGGTATACCCACACACAACTACATTTTCACGGGAAGGGAGTCAGGAACACAACCAGTAACATAACCGCATACCTCTTAGCAGTGTAACCTTAACCACGAGTCAACAAATTAGCCAGGAGCCTAATTGCATAAGTCTGTGCAATATCACCATAACCACACGTCAGGAATCATAAGCACACGTTAGCAACATAACCACCAACATCACCTCCTATGACTTAGCGCCTCTCACCCCAGGAATAAATGCTCTGTCTCCGAGCAAATTTATGTTCTCGGATTCCACCTCCTAGAACAGCAATGAGTTTGAGTGTGTTGAGCACCCAGGAGAGCCGGCCCTTGAGCAGCGATGAGCGACCTGGACTTGGAGAGAGAAGCCCGGAGGCCCTGTCCTGGGACATGTGCCTGGCGTCCAACCTACCCTGTTGCCTTCACAGAAGATGATGAGGCGTGGGACATGGATCCCTGAAACCATCCAGAAAAGGGTGTTTCCTTACAACCCGTGCTTGCTTTTCAGGAGGCGCTGGGCGTCCCTGTCTTGGATGTGGTTACTCCTCACCGTGGGCCAGTCGCAAAGGGCGGACGATGACAAGCCCAATATCGTCCTGATAATGGTGGATGACCTTGGAATTGGAGACCTGGGCTGCTATGGAAACGACACCATCAGGTGTGTCCTCGAGGCTGGGAGGGTTGATGCCTCTCATGACCGCTTCTCCCTGCCACAGCAACGTTATTTTGTTGGCTTCCTCTTTTGAGAACGAGGTCATATTAAATGCATGTGGATTTGAGTCTTGATTCTGGACTCATGGTTGTGCAGCCTCGGACAAGTTGCCTCACCTCTGGTGCCTTAATCTTCTTTTTTTTTTCTTTCTTTATTTTTTTTCCAGTTGATCAGCAGCCTAGCCAGGTTCTTTAGCCAGGATCTCCAGCCAGGTTCTGTGTTTTATTGTCTTGTTACATCTGTATTTATACCAGTTGATTGCCTTAATCTTCTTATTATCTGTTGAGTGAATAGTAGTGGACCCCATGAGTTCCTTCACGCAGAACACTCAGCTACCTGTCTCGTAGGGAGCCTTCTGTCATGGAGACCAGTGGTCGGCAAACTCATTAGTCAACAGAGCCAAATATCAACAGGACAATGACTGAAATTTCTTTTTGAGAGCCACATTTTTTAAACTTAAACTCTATAGGCAGGTACACTGTGATTAAGTTAATTAGGGTACTCCTAAGCTGGCCTTTGCTAAAAAAAAAAAAAAAAAAAAATCCTTAATCTGATTGAGATACGTCCGCTGAGGTTGACCCCTTCCAGCTCTCCCATCCGCATGCGTCTTGTAGACTTGTTTCGTCCGTCTCCTTTCGTTCATCCTCTCTCTATAAGTACAAACCATCTCAGCATACCTTTCTCCATCCTCGACACTCCATCTTCTCTCACTCCACAACGTGCCCTAAAATGAGCTTCATAAACTTTACTTCAAGTATTAAGTCAACTTCGCACTGTATGTGCGTGCCCGCACATGGTATTTTGCAGAAGAGCCACACTCAAGGGGCCAAAGAGCCGCATGTGGCTCGCGAGCCGCGGTGTGCTGACCACTGACGTAGACTATTTAAATGAGTGGTGATGTTTATATGTATTAAGAAACATTATCGGGTGACATCCTATATAATAAAGAGGTGATATGCAAATGGTCGTCACGCCATCGCGTGTAACGACCAATGAGCAGGAGGGTGGGGCAGTGAGCTATGAGCTATGGAGAGCTACAGGAAGGTGGGCCAGAGAGCTGTGGGCGGAGGTGGGCCGGATGGCCAGCTGAGCTACTCGTGCACGAATTCGTGCACAGGGCCACTAGCTGAAAATGACATCGGTTCCAGGCCTACAACCCTATCAAACACCATCTGTTTATCATAGTCTGTGTTCAGTTTCCTTCTATCCCTATATATCCTCCCTTTCCCCTCTTCTCTCTCCGCCAACCCCTTTCCCTCCTATAATCACCATACTGTTGTCTGTGAGGTTTTTTTTTAGAAAAACCTATTTTTAAAATATAGTTTTATTGATTTCAGAGAAGAAGGGAGAGGGAGAGGGAGAGAGAGAGAGAAAAACATCCACGAAGAGAAAGAATCATGGATCGGCTGCCTCCTGCACGCCCCCCACTGGGGATGGAGCCCGCAGCCCGGGCCTGTGCCCTTGACCGGGAATCGAACCATGACCACCTGGCTCATAGGTGGACGCTCTATCCACTGAGCCATGCTGGCCGGGCTGTGAATTGTTGTTGTTTTAAAATTATTTTTTCTTAATCCCTTCACCTTTTCCACCCAATCCCCCCAAACCCCTCCGCTCCGACAGCTGTCAGCTGGTTCTCTGTGCCTATGAGTCTGTTTCTATTTTGCCGGTTCGATTATCTTGTTCATCCGATTCCAGCTGTAAGCGAGATCCTGTGGTACCTGTCTTCCTCCAATGGCTGGTTTCACTGAGTGTATTTTTCCTCGGCAGAATCAGTCAGGCCCTGCTTCCTGATTTGGGGAGCCCGGCGCCCCTTTTTCGCAAGGCAAAGTGTTTTAACAAGGGACGTCCTGAGAGAGGGGTGTCGGACAGGAGACGGGAGCTCAGAGCTTCCTGGTGGGCCACGGAAGCCGTCTCCGGCAGCCACGGCTTTCCCAAGCTCAGCGGTCCATCCCGATAAGGCGAATGGCAGGGACTCCATGGTTCTCTTTCAATCTCTGGCAGTTGTGTGACCTGAGTGTAGAGAAGGGATATTGATCTACCGAATACTCAGCCTTAGGTCTCTAAGTAGCTAGGCATGGCGAAGGTCTCTAAGCCAAAGGCATTTAAATATATATGTGTACATGTATGTGTATATATGTGTATGTGTGTGTATAGCAGATGTCTAATCCAAAGACATATATATCTATATATCTCTTCTCTCTCTCTCTATATATATATATATAGAGAGAGGCAGCTCCTAATATATATGTATATATTACATATAATGTATATAATATATATAATATAATATATAATATATATAATTATAATATATTTTTTAAAAATATATTTTATTGATTTTTTACAGAGAGGAAGGGAGAGAGCTAGAGAATCAGAAACATCGATGAGAGAGAAACATTGATCAGCTGCCTCCTGCACATCCCCCACTGGGGA
>NW_027223775.1:10642036-10644536 GCF_028538775.1 Myotis yumanensis | reverse complement strand
GTCGTGGCAGAATCAGAGGGCACGGGCCTTGTGGCTTGACCACCGTGACCCGTTTCAAGGTGCAATCACACAGCCCTTCTTGTGTGGGCAGCTCCGGATGTCAACACCTGAATCCTCCGTGACCCGCATCCCCTGGGGTGGCCAAGGGATGCCTTCACCTACAAATGGTGACCTTCATATGCTCATTAGACCAGACAGCAAAATGACCTTCCGGACGTCATTCTGGACGTCCTTCCAGATGAAGCCATGGCAGCGGGGACTGAGGCAGAGGTGGTTAGGGGCGATCAGGCAGGCAGGCGAGTGGTTAGAGGCGATCAGGCAGGCAGGTGAGTGGTTAGGGGCGATCAGGCAGGCAGGCAAGCAGTTAGGGGTGATCAGACAGGCAGGTGAGTGGTTAGGGGCGATCAGGCAGGCAGGCGAGTGGTTAGGGGCGATCAGGCAGGCAGGCGAGCAGTTAGGGGCGATCAGGCAGGCAGGGGAGGAGTTAGGGGTGATCAGGCAGGCAGGTGAGTTGTTAGGGGCAATCGGGCAGGCAGACAGAGGCAGTTAGGGGTGATCAGGCAGGCAGACAGAAGCAGTTAGAGGCGATCGGGCAGGCAGGCAGGCAGGAGAGTGGTTCGGAGCCAGCGGTCCCAGATTGCAAAAGGGATGTCCGACTGCCAGTCCGACTGCAGGGATCAGGCCTAAAATGGCAGTTGGACATCCCCTGAGGGGTCCCAGATTTCGAAGGCTGGGCTGTGGGACCCTCCCCACCCAGTGCACGAATTTCATGCACCGGGCCTCTAGTATATATCTAATCTATATCTATATCTATATCTATATCTATATCTATATCTATATCTATCTATATCTATATATCTATATCTATATCATCTATATCTATATCTATATCTATATCTATATCTATATCTATCTATATCTATATCTATATCTATATCTATATCTATATCTATATCTATATCTATATCTATATCTATATCTATATCTATTAGAGGCCCAGTGCACGAATTCATGCACCAGTGGGGTCCCTCGGCCTGGCCTGTGGGATCGGGCCAAAACCAACTCTCCGACATCCCCCAAGGGGTCCCGGATTGTGAGAGGGCACAGGCCAGGCTGAGGGACCCCACCGGTGCACGATTGGGGCCAGGGAGGGACCCGGGAGGTTGGCCAGCCGGGGAGGGACCACAGGAGGGCTCCAGGGCGTGTCCGGCCCGTCTTGCTCAGTCCTGATGGGCTGGACCCCAGCAGCAAGCTAACCTACTGGTCGGAGCATCTTCCCCCTGGTGGTCAGTGCACGTCATAGCGAGCGGTTGAGCAGCCTTAGCGTATCTAACATAATTACACTTTGATTGGTTGAACAGCTGATGGGTCGACCGGACAGGTAGCATATTGGGCTTTTATTATATAGGATCAGAGAAAGAGGAAGGGAGAGGAAGAGGAGATAGAAACATCCATGATGAGAGAGAATCACTGATAGGCTGCCTCCTCCACTCCTTCTACCGGGGATGGAGCCCACAACCCGGGCATGTGCCTTGACCAGTAATCAAACAGTTATCATGGGTGGACCAGTTATCATGGGTCCACCTGTGTCCTGGTGACCCACTTGGTTCAGGTGAGATGCTGACTTTTTTGTGTGTGTGAATCCTCACCTGAGGATATTTTTTCATTGATCTTTAAAGAGAGTGGAAAAGAGAGAGACACACACAGAGAGAGAGACACTGGTATGAGAGGAATGCTCAAGAATGTTCAATATTGCCCTGACCGGTTTGGCTCAGTGGATAGAGCCTCGGCCTGTGGACTCAAGGGTCCCAGGTTCGATTCCCATCAAGGGCATGTACCTTGGTTGCGGGCACATCCCCAGTAAGGAGTGTGCAGGTGGCAGCTGATGGATGTCTCTCTCTCATCGATGTTTCTGGCTCTCTGTCCCTCTCCCTTCCTCTCTGCAAAAAATCAATAAAATATATTTAAAAAAATATATATATATATATTTAAAAAAATGTTCAATATACCCAGGATCCTGGCATCATTGCCAATGGGATTGAGCAAAGTCTCCCCAGTTTCTACTACCCACTAGAGACACCTGTTGGCTATCTCGGGGTGTTCTTCTGTCCCTGAATCCTTCAAAAACTTCACCTGCTTTCTTCCATTCCTTGCCCATGAATTATAAGTCTTCAGTCTCAGGGTGACTGGTCCCACCCACCTACTTGACATCAACTCTAGTCATAAGGGGGTTCAAAACCAATGTGTCTACTCTTCCGAGATGCCCCGACTTCAGGTTCTGGACAGGAAATGAGCTTACACATCTGTCCTACAAATAGAACTAGACTCTATTGTCAGGGGAAAAAAAATTAGTAGGAACACAAGAGTTTGAAGTTTTCATAAAATTTTATTTTTTTGTTTTTTAAAAATATGTTTTTATTGATTTTTAGAGAGAGAGAGAGAGAGAGAGAGAGAGAGAGAGAAACATCAATGATGAGAGAATCAATGACTGGCTGCCTCT
>NW_027223775.1:10522036-10639536 GCF_028538775.1 Myotis yumanensis | reverse complement strand
ATCTATGTATCTATCTAATCTATCACTTTTCTCTCTATACATCCATTTTTCCCTCTGTATATCCATTCATTCATCCACCCACTCATCCATCTACCTTCTATCATATCTTTCTCACTAATATCTACCTACCTACTTACCTACATACCTACCTACCTATGCATCATCTATACTCTACCTTGGCTCTATCATGCACCTATATTGTGACTATTTCTCATTCTCTCTGTGAATGAGAAACCAGATTTTCAGGCAAATACCTGCAAACTACGGAAGAGCCAAAAGTGAGTCCGTGCTGAACTTGGATGTTTAAGGAAAAGAAAAAATATGTGCTACTCCATTTTGTGCGCTGGCTTCTTGTTTCAAATGAAAAATGATCTCATGGTCTTTGTCATATGTGAGCATGTTATGTGTTATGTGTTATGTGTGTGTGTTTAATTTCAGGGAAATGGCACCAGGGCTTAAACTGCAACTTCCGAAATGACCACTGCCACCACCCGTCTCACTATGGGTTCGATTACTTCTACGGCATGCCATACAGTCTGTTTGACACGTGCTGGCCCGACCCTTCCCGGGACGCGGAATTAGCCATGAGCAGCCGACTCTGGGTCTGTGTGCAGCTGGTGGCCGTGGCTGCGCTCACTCTCGCTCTCGGGAAACTGAGTCGCATGCTCTGCGTTCCCTGGGCCCTCATCCTCTCCCTGGTCCTATTCATCCTTCTCCTGGGCCACTTCTGGTTAAACAGTTACCAGTCGTCCCTGTACTGGGATTGCCTCCTCATGAGGGAGCAAGAAATTACCGAGCAGCCCATGAAGGCGGAAAGGGCTGGGTCCATCATGGTGAAGGAGGCGATTTCGTTTTTAGAAAGGTAAAGATGATTTTTTTATTTGTAGATTCATGAAAAGATAAGGGAATGAGTATCTATCTACCTATATATATAAAAGGCTAATTGACTGTTCGTCCTGTCCGACTGACGGACCAACCGACCAACCAACCGACCGGCTGGCCAGCACATACAATACTCACTGGCAATTCAAAAATAAATGTTGGCTCTCCCATACGAGACACACATAAAGTGTTTCTACTCTTAATGTGGTAAACAGGAAGACATTAGAATACGTTTAATCAATTTATCAGTCATTGATTTTATCAATATTGTTTTTATACCGTGTTTTTGTTATTTTTACATCATGTTTTTGTTGTTCTTATATCATGGATTTGTTGTTGTTATATTATGTTGTTGTTGTTTATTTATTACTCATTTTATATATTATTTTCATATACATTTTACTATTTTTTTTTTCATCTCTGACACTTCTATTATAGAGAAAGGGCAAATAGCGATATTAACATATTTATCCTAATTAATTTCCTTTCAATGTGCAGGAATCCGTGCACCAGGCCACTAGTATATATATTTTCTGGTGGGTGGAAGTTTATTTTGTTTTTAATATATTTCTGTCGATTTCACAGAGGGAGACAGAAAGATAGAAACATCAATGATGAGAGAGAATCATTGATCGGCTGCCTCCCGCACACCCCACACTGGAGACCAATCCCGCCAACTGGGCATGTGCCCTGACTAGGAATCGAACTGTGGCCTCCTGGTTCATAAGTTGATGCTCAATCACTGAGCCATGCTGGCTGGGCCAAACTCTTTTTTAAAAAATTGAATTTATTCAGGTGACATCCTGTATAATAAAAGCCTAATATGGTAAGTGTCCGGTCATGTAGTCGGCCATTCAACCAATCGAAGCGTAATATGCTAATAATATGCCCAGGCTGTTCAACTGCTCGCTATGACCTGCACTGACCACCAGGGGGCAGATGCTCTGACCAGTAGGTGAGCTTGCTGCTGGGGTCCAGTCCATCCAGACTGAGTGAGACGGGCTGGACACACCCTGGACCCCTCCCTCGGTCCTTCCCCAGCTGGCCAACCTCCCAGATCCCTCCCCAGCCCTGATCATGCACCAGTGGGGTCCCTCGGCCTGGCCTGCGCCCTCTTGCAATCCAGGCTGAGGAAGACCCCCCCATCCCATGCCAAGTGCACAAATTTTGTGCACCGGGGCTCTAGTTGATTAATAAAATTATACAGGGTTCACCCTTTACCTCCTCCCTCCCCCTTCCCTTCCATACCCCTGATAATCTCCATATTGCTGCCTGTACCTATGAGCTTTCTTTGCTTAATCCCTTCAAATTCTTACCCAATCCTCTCCTCCCTCCCCTCTGACAGCTGTCAGTCTGTTCTCTGTATCCATGCAACTATCTCCAATCTGTTTGTTGGTTTTATTCATGAGATTCCACCTATAAGTGAGATCCTATGATACTTGTCTTTTCTCTGACTGGCTTATTTCAATCAGAACCAACTCTGAAGTTGGACTAATTCATCTGCAATGCATAGATCTCCCGTATATTCATGCACACTGAGAACTGTATTTGCTGGAACTAGACCTGCAGAGAGAGTTGGCCTTCTCATTGTTTCCCCTGGGAGGCAAGACAGCGACGGGAGGAATTAAAATCAGAGGGCTTGTCCCCGAGTAGGTGACGTGTAAAAAAAGGTATTTGGGTCATTATAAAGCTTCTAACTAGAAACCATCCAAGGAAGACACACCTTCTCTTTGAGTTAAAGGCATTGAACAAGTATTTCTTTTCTCCACTTGCTCTTGGGACATGAATCGGGGCTTTATCTTTCTTTTATCGGCTGCTACCCTGAAATCTGGACTTCACAGGCAACTTACGACACATTGAGGGAAGGCTGTCAGTATGAGCATGTTATGAGAAATAGGTCTGTGGTCGGCAAACTCATTAGTCAACAGAGCCAAACATCAACAGGACAACGACTGAAATTTCTTTTGAGAGCCAAATTTTTTTTAACTTTAACTATATAGGTAGGAACATTATTATTCACTTAATGAGGGTACTCCTAAGGCTTAGGAAGAGCCACACTCCAGGGGCCAAAGAGCCGCGTGTGGCTCGCGAGCCGCAGTTGGCCGGCCGCGGGTCTAGGGCCGTACCCGTCTCTGCGGTAGGGACTTTCCAAGAAGGCGTTCTTGAGGAAACAGGATCTTGCCTAAATCTTCAACCTTCAGTAACAGCAAGCTGAAGGAAGGCGTTACGGGCAGAAGTGAAAGCTGACGGAAAAAGAGGTGCTTGCCAGCGTCGGTGAGCAATTTGATCTTGGCAAGCGATAGGCCTGAGGGAAAGCCGGCGTCTTTGATTGCTACGTAGACTTGATTAAGGACATCAGGGATTTTGTTTTTGTTTTGTTTTGTTTCAAATATCCAGGTCTTTCATTTTATTTTTTTTTAAATATATTTTTTATGGATTTCAGAGAGGAAGGGAGAGGGAGAGAGAGAGATAGAAACATCCATGAGAGAGAGAATCACGGATCAGCTGCCTCCTGCATGCCCCCCACTGGGGATCAAGCCCGCAATCCAGGCCCTTGACTGGGAATCAAACCTGGGACTATTCAGTCCGCTGTGTCAGACCAATTGACCTGTTTCTGTCTTGCTTATTTTTTAAAAAAATATATTTTATTGATTTTTTTTTTACAGAGAGGAAGGGAGAGGGATAGAGAGTTAGAAACATCGACGAGAGAGAAACATCGATCAGCTGCCTCCTGCACATCTACTGGGGATGTGCCCGCAACCAAGGTACCAAGGTACATGCCCTTGACCGGAATCGAACCTGGGACCCTTCAGTCCGCAGGCCAATGCTCTATCCACTGAGCCAAACTGGTCAGGGCTTACTTGTTTTTTTAAAATTATTATTATTTATTTTTTTAATTCCATATCTAAGTGAAATCACGTGGTGTTTGTCTCTCTCAGTCTGACTCAAGTCACTTAGCACAGTACCTTCTCGGTCCATCCATGCTGTCGCAAATGGTAAGATTCCCTTCTTCGTTTTTAGGGCTAAGTCATGTTCTATTGAGTATATGTGCCACTTCTTCTTTATTCAGGGACCTGGAGGAATCTGATCATTAGCGTCGTCTTTACCCCACAGCCCAGGTGGAGACGACACCCAGGGAGCGTGTGGGAGAAGTAGGACCTGATTTGCCTTGTAGATGCAGCTCTATGGCTGGTTTCGTGTTGGGGCAACTCCTCCATTGCCTGGCGCCCTTGCCAAGTTCTAGAAGGATTGGCCAAAAGCACCTCAGCTGGCCCTTTAGATATATCAGATGGAAACTGCTGTGAACTCATTCCTCTTCAGCATGTATATTCCTTTGCTAGGAATACCCGAAAAATGCACCCAGCACGGGGTGACGTAAACCAGATATAAAATGTACTCTCGTTCTGGAGCCCAGAGGCCCCAGTCACACTGTCTGGGTGGGCGGGGCACTAGGTGAGAATTCTGAGTCAGGGCAAAGTGAGCTGAGCAGAGCAGGATTTATATTTAGCTCTGTGGTGATTTTTGAGTGCATAGGGGAAAACTCTAAACTTAACCCCAACTCTAACCATAAAATGAACCCTAACCCTAAACTTAACTCGACCCTAACCCTAACCCTAACCCTAGCACTAAACCTAACCCGAACCCTAACCCTAACCCTAAGCCAAACCTTAATCCAATGATTAACGAATCCCTAGCCTTAACTCTAACCCTAACCCTAACCCTAACCCTAACCCTAACCCTAACCCTAACTCTAACCCTAACCCTAACCCTAACTCTAACCCTAACCTTAACCCTAACTCTAACCCTAACCCTAACCCTAACCCTAACCCCAACCTTAACCCTAACCCTAACCCTAACTCTAACCCTAATGCCAACCCTAACCCTAACCCTAACCCCAACCCTAACCCCAAACCTAACCCTAACCCTAACTATAACCCTAACCCTAACCCTAACCCCAACCCTAACCCTAACCCTAACGCCAACCCTAACCCTAACCCTAACCCTAACCCTAACCCTAACCCCAACCCCAACCCTAACCCTAACCCTAACGCCAACCCTACCCTAAACCCAAACCTAACCCTAACCCTAACCCCAACCCAAACCCTAACCCTAACCCCAACCCTAACCCTAACCCCAACCCTAACCCTAACCCTAACCCTAACCCCAACCCCAACCCTAACCCTAACCCTAACGCCAACCCTAACCCTAACCCCAACCCTAACCCTAACCCTAACCCTAACCCTAACCCTAACCCCAAACCTAACCCTAACCCTAACCCTAATACTACCTCCTCTTCTGGCTTCTGGTTTTTGCCAAAAATCCTTGGTGCTCTTGGCTAGTGGCCATATCACTCCCATTTCTCCCTCTGTCTTCACATGTCCTTCTTTCCCCTCCGTGTGTCTGTGTAGCTCCTCACAGCCCTCTTCCTATGAGGACACCATGGACTCTGAGCCCACCCTACCCCAGTTAACCTCTTCTTAAGGAATTCTATCTCCCAAGACCCTATATTCCAAATAAGATCACATTCTGGGTTTCTATGGGGACCACTTTGGAGGGACACCCTTCAACACAGTCAACCATGGCCACACTCCTTCTTTTCCTTCTTTCTAGCTTATTTTTTCACCCAGTCTTCACACATTGGTATCTCACCAGACAGAGCCGAAATTTCCCCAAGACAGGGATGGTGTTGTACGCTGCCCTGGTCAGCTGAGGGCCTATCTTTCCTGCAGACCAATTGTCAGGACTTGGAGGGGTCAACCTCTTTCCCTGTGTCCTCAAATGGGAATCAAAGGTGTGTGGACAGATTGCCGAGATCTATCTGTCCGTGCTTGCTCTTGGGTTGTGAAAGCGCTGACGTTTCTGAGGAACCACTCCGATCAGACCGTCTCCTGTGTGTGTGTTGGGGTGTGACTCTAGTCTGAGATCTGGGGAGCCCTGGGAAAGTGCTCCCAGCAGAGCTGGACTTGAGTAATAACCCTGTGTGACCGCTGAGAGCGGTATGACCTACCCACGTCCTGGCATCTGAGAGGTGGCATCACCCCAAGATTAGAGGCCGAGGCTGGAGGCTGGAGGATTCTGGAATCCATTCCTACCAGGAGCGTCTGTCAAAGGGGCTGCCTTTTGCGTGTGTCCCCTCTCATGGGTCCTGACACACACTGGGCCTGTGTGTCGGAGAACAATGCGGTTCCCACTCCCAGAGGTTGGGGACTCACTGGAGATGGGCTCGATGTCTTCTCAGGCACCGCGAAGGACCTTTCCTCCTCTTTTACTCGTTTCTTCACGTCCACACGCCTCTCCCCACGACCGACGACTTCATTGGCACCAGCAAGCACGGCTTATACGGGGATAACGTGGAGGAGATGGACTTCTATGTGGGTAAGTGGCAGGATGGACCGTAGAAACATCAGCATGAGCATAGGAGGAAGTCCATGTTCACACTGACTTGACCATAATCACCTCTTGAACATGGGATGCTGACGGGAGAACAGTGGGCTCACATAGGATTCTCTTTTAAAAATATATATATATTATTGGTTTCAGAGAGGAAGGGAGAGGGAGATAGAAACATCAATGATGAGAGAGAATCATGGATCAGCTGCCTCCTGCTTGCCCCCTACTGGGGATGGAGCCATCCACCTGGGTATGTGCTCTGACAGCGAATCAAATTGTGACCTCATGGTTCATAGGTCAATGCTCAACCAACTGGGTGCAAGCACGATTCTTGGGGTGTAAGATTTGGGGCATCTTAGAAGAGAAACATTTTTTTTGCAACGAATCCCAAAGGAATGTGTGTGCATTGGGACTAACACAGATGCCCAAAGCTTATAATTTTATTTGTTTTATGGGTCTGTTTTTTATCGTTTCAGGCAAACTCCTTGCTGCCATTGATGATTTGGGGCTGAGGAATCACACGCTTGTCTACTTCACGTCAGACCACGGGGGACATTTGGAGGCCAGGCTGGGCCACGCCCAACTCGGTGGATATAATGGGATATTCAAAGGTGAGCAGGGAAGATGGTACCTGGGGTGTCCTTGTGACTAGGGTCTCTCTGGCTCATTGTAATACAAGATCCGTGGCATAAAACACGAGATGAATGATGCATGAAACACTCAACAAGATGATTGTTGATTGGACGCTTGGTCAAAAAGAAAGCGTAGGGTCCCAAACCCAAGGATATTGACCTTAAATTGCTAACATTTCTAGACAATACCCTAGAAACGGGCCTCCCTGAGAGTCCTATGCATGAAAGAGTGTTCACATAAGCAGATGACACAAGGGAGGCATTAAATGAGTCGAATATCTAATCATTGATTCCATCCACAAGATGGAATTAGAATAAGAAGAAATGTGGTCTACAGAGAGGGCACATAGAAGTCTCCTTGGACTTTCAGAAAGCTTTGGGTTCCCTTTCCCAGAGATATGGCCAAGCTTCTCTGAGGTTTTTTAATATATTTTTTATTGAATTCAGAGAGGAAGGATGGAAGAGAGAGAGAGAGAGAGAGAGAGAGAGAGAGAGAGAAACATCAATAATGAGAGAAAATCATTGATTGGCTGCCTCTTGCCTACCCTCTATTGGGGATCGAGCCCACAACCCGGGCATGGGCCCTGACTGGGAATTGAACTGTGACCTCCTGGTTCATAGGTCGATGCTCAACCAGGCTCAGGTTTTACAATGAAATTCACAATACCGATTCCATGTTGAGGTGGAACGTATCAGCTGTGAAAACATATCCATGAGCCACCACATTGGCCTGGTCTAGTAGCGTGTTTCCTGATGTTATAAGAAGATGATCTGCAACCCGTTCAGTACATTTGATCCTCTGATCTGAAGGAGACTCTACAGCATTTTGTAGAGACACATGGATTATTATTCATGCAAATGTGGGTTTTATAATCTTGCATCCAGCAGGAAATGACTCTTGTATGAATGAGATGAAATCTTTGTGTCACTCTTGCCAAAGGGTGTGAGTGTCTGAAGCTTAGGGCTTGTGCAACCAAACGGTGAGCCTAGGAAGGGACTAAATCTATAGGAAAATTTTATAGTTTTGCTTAAGAGAACTTAAAAAAAAATATTTCCAGTCCTGGCTGGTTTGGCTCTGTGGATAGAGCGTCGGCCTGCGGACTGAAGGGTCCCAGGTTCGATTCCGGTCAAGGGCACATGCCTGGGTTGTGGGCTCGATCCCCAGTAGGAGATGTGCAGGAGGCAGCCGATCAATGATTCTCTCTCATCATAGATGTTTCTCTCTCTCTCTCTCCCTCTCCCTTCCTCTCTGAAATCAATAAAAAATAAAATATTAAAAAAAGAATGCTTTAAATAATATTTCCATGTCTGCTTTGAGTAATGTAATGTACAGGCTATCTATAAGAGTTTATTCGAACCCAACGGACGATGCATGTTGTTGAGCAAGATCTCAAATGCAGCTTCATGTAGGCATTTGAAATGAAACGAAACAAACGTTACATTTTTTAAAAATATATATATTTTATTGATTTTTTTACAGAGAGGAAGGGAGAGGGATAGAGAGTGAGAAACATCGATGGGTGAGAAACATCGATCAGCTGCCTCCTGCACACCTCCTACTGGGGATGTGCCCGCAACCAAGGTACATGCCCTTGACCGGAATAGAACCCGGGACCTTTCAGTCCACAGGCCGACGCTCTATCCACTGAGTCACACCGGTTAGGGCGAACGTTACAGGGACTTCATCTCTTTTCCCCGTAGGAGGGAAAGGCATGGCCGGCTGGGAAGGCGGGATCCGCGTGCCCGGCCTTTTCCGATGGCCCGGAAAATTGCCCGCCGGAAACGTCATTGATGAACCTACCAGCCTGATGGATATCTTGCCAACGGTAGCGGCGTTGACCGGAGGCATCGTCCCTCAGGACAGGTGATGTCATGTGATCTGTTAACGGAGCTTCTCTTTACCTGTGTCTTGAAAAGATTCAGGTCCAGGGAGATAAATTCTATCCTAATGGGTACATTCTCTCCGTGGAATCCAGGTAATTTCCACCTTTGTCCAGGGCTATCTCTATTGACCATTACTCATACCCCAGGCATCAACATTATGGCCCTTCTCAATCACTTCATAGCTTTTATTTGGGAGAAAGATGGAGACAGGAAGGCTTGGAGATGCGAATATGGCCAATCAAACTCACTCGTCCACATAAGAGGAAGAATAATTCCCTCCTGTCTGGTGTCCCAGGTGCAGAAGGCTGGGGTGAAGGCCAGACCTTCGGTGGATATGTTGAACTGGATTACAAATATTTTAAACTAGAGGCCCGGTGCACAAAATTCGTGCACAGAGACAAAGAGTTCCTCAGCCCAGCCTGCACCCTCTCCAATCCAGGACCCCTCGGGGGATGTCCGACTGCAGGTTTAGGCCCGATCCCTCTCACAATCCAGGACTGCAGGCTCCTAACCGCTCACCTGCCTGCCTGCCTGCCTGCTTGATCGCCCCTAACCACCTCTGCCTGCTGGCCTGATGCCCCTAACTGCTCCCCTGCTGGTCTGATCGCCCTTAACTGCCCTCCCCTGCCAGCCTTATCACCCCTAATTACCTCCCACCTGCCAGCCTGATCATCCCCTAACTGCTCCCCCCTGCTGGCCTGATTGCCCTTAACTGCCCTCCCCTGCCGGCTTGATCACCCCTAACTGCTCTCCCCTGCTGGACTGATTGCTCCCTAACTGCTCCCCCTGCCGGCCTGATGGCCCCCTAACTATTCCCCCCTGCCAGACTGATCGCCCCTAACTGCCTTCCTCTGCAGGCCTGATCACCCCAACCTGCTGTCCCTTGCCAGCCTGATCGCCCCTAACTGCTCTCCCCTGCCGGCCTGATCGCCCCAACCTGCTGTCCCCTGCCAGCCTGATTGCCCCTAACTGCCCTCCCCAGCCGGCCTGATCGCCCCTAACTGCCCTCCCCAGCTGGCCTGATCGCCCCTAACTGCTCACCCTGCCGGCCTGATCGCCCCTAACTGCTCTACCCTGCAGGCCTGATCACCCAAACCTGCTGTCCCCTGCCAGCCTGATTGCCCCTAACTGCTCACCCCTGCTGGCCTGATCACCCTTAACCACCTCTGCCTTGGCCCCCATCACCATGGCTTTGTCCGGAAGATGTGCGGACTAATTAGCACATTACCCTTTTATTAGAATAGATGGCATTATATTGCCTTGTTCCCCTCTCTGGTCACTGTTGACCTAGGGTAGGTTTGAATCTGCTTTTCTGGTTCTTCATGGATAACAGCTCTAAAAGGGAATTCAATGGATTCAACCTATTTTCACTTCTCCCTTCTAAGCCCAGAGTTATGTTGATGTTTCTTTCTTTGTATATTAAAGATGACCTACTTTTGAAAAAAACAAAAAAAAAAACTAGAATCCCAAGCTCATTAGAATAAAAAGGAGACCTCTATAATTTTTTTTAAACATCGGGTTCAGCCAATAATAGAATATACAGGGAGTAACTGAATAGAGCTCCCTACTTGCAATCAAGTTGAGCTAAAAGATCCACTAAAAAAAGACAATAATGTTGGTGCACATGTAATTTTTACTAAGTTACTAAGCCAATCGGAGTCATAAAAATAATTGTCTGAGATATTCATGGGATGCGTTGGTTGAGTTTGGGGCAATGGTTGCTCCTACCTACTCAGCACACTGTTCTCCGGGCCCACGGAAGGTTATGGAAGGTCATGGGATGCGCTGAGCATCCTTTCAACAGCCTCATGACCAGATGCCTTCGCCTGACCTTCTTCCTGTATGTCTACAGGGTGATTGACGGCCGAAACCTCATGCCATTGCTTCAGGGCCAGGTCCAGCGTTCAGAGCACGAGTTCCTGTTTCACTACTGCAGTCGGTTCCTCCACGCCGCCCGCTGGCGCCCGAAGGACAGTAAGTACCCCAGCCCGTGCACCCAGCAGATGCCCAGACCAGGGTCCCTTTAGTCTCTGTGATTCCTTCATTTTAATCCCTTAGCCCAGTCCCTGTAGTCTAGCGTCAGCACTGAAAATACCTTCGCTGGAAAGTTTCTAAGAATTGCTCTCCTTCAGAAAGACAGAGAGACGACTTTAAGAAATATCAACGTTGAGAAATGCTCTCTTTTTTATAACTTTTTAAAATATAATTTTTAAAATCGATTTCAAAGAAGAAAGGAAAAGAGAGAGAGATATAGAAACATCCATGATGAGAGAGAATCATGGATCGACTGCCTCTTGAACGCCCCCTACTGGGGATTGAGCCCACAACTGGGGCATGTGACCTTGACCGGAATCGAACCCAGGACACTTTGGTCAGCAGGCTGATGCTCTATCCACTGAGCCAAGAATCGCTTTCTTTGTTAGATTATGTTGTTCAGTAGATTCCACATATAAGTCCGATCGTATGATACTTGTCTTTCTCTGACTGGCTTATTTCACTTAGCATCATGCTCTCCAGGCCCCTCCATGTGGCCTCAAAGAGTAAGAGGTGCTTTTTCATGGCTGCATAGTATTCCACGGCATAAATGCACCACAGCTTTTTAAAATCCACTCGTCTACCGATGGGCACTTGGGCTGCTTCCCAATCTTGGCTAAATCGAGACAGACTCCCAGATACAGAGGACAGACTGACAGCTGTCAGAGAAGAGAGGGTTTGGGGCTGGGTGAGATGGGTGAAGGGACTAAGCAAAGAAAAAAAAGAAAGAAAAACTCATAGACACAGACAAAAGCAATGGGATTGGCAGGCGGAAGTGGCGTGGAGGGAGGTAGGAGAAGGGAGAGGAGGCATAAATGGTGATGGAGACTTGAGTTGGGGTGGTGAACACACAATACAATATACACATGACGTTTTCTAGAATTGTGCACGTGAAACCTCATAATCTTATTAACTAACTAGAGGCCCGGTGCATGGAGTCATGCACATTAAAAGGAAATTAATTAGAAGGAATATTTTAGAGGCCGGGGAGGGGCCTCGGGAGGGCTCCAGGGCGTGTCAGGCCCGTCTCGCCCAGTCCCGATCGGCCGAACCCCAGCAGCAAGCTAACCTACTGGTTGGAGCGTCTGCCCCCTGGTGGTCAGTGCACGTCATAGCGATTGGTCCACCAGTCGGTTGTCTGCCCCCTGGTGGTCAGTGCGCGTCATAGCGACTGGTCGAACGGTCGAACGGTAGGAAGGACACTTACCATATTAGGCTTTTATATATAGATGTCACCCCAATACATTCAATTTAAAAAAAAAAGTTAGAAACATCAATGTTGAGACCTAGGACATTAGTGACCTAAGGCAGCGGTTCTCAACCTTCCTAACGCCGCGACCCTTGAATACAGCTCCTCATGCTGTGGGGACCCCCAACCATAGAATTATTTTCGTTGCTACGTCATCACTGTCATGTGGCTGCTGTTATGAATGGTCATGTAAATATCTGATCTGCAGGATGGATTTTCATGGTGACACATCGAACATCATGAAAGCACAGGGA
This sequence comes from Myotis yumanensis, assembly GCF_028538775.1. Classification (NCBI taxonomy): domain Eukaryota; kingdom Metazoa; phylum Chordata; class Mammalia; order Chiroptera; family Vespertilionidae; genus Myotis; species Myotis yumanensis. Next base: position 10,627,210 of record NW_027223775.1, on the reverse strand, counting down.
TCAATCACAAAAACAATATGTATTTATATATATATGTTTTCCGACGGTCTTAGGCGACCCCTGTGAAAGGGTCGTTCGAGCCTCAAAGGGGTCGCGGCCCACAGGTTGAGAACCGCTCTCTAAGGGATTCTGATGTTCCGATGCTCTGAAGATTGGCTGGTATTTGAATGAACATGTGAGCAAAGAGAAAGAGCAGAGAATGCCCACGAAGGCAGAAGACGACCAAGTTGATGGGCACATGGGCAGGGTGCCTCAACGGGCATATGGGCTGGGTGCCTCAACGGGCATATGGGCTGGGTGCCTCAATGGGCACATGGGCTGGGTGCCTCAATGAGCATATGAGCTGGGTGCATCAAGGGGCATATGGCTGGGTGCCTCAATGGGCACATGGGCTGGGTGCCTCAACGGGCATATGGGCTGGGTGCCTCAACGGGCATATGGGCTGGGTGCCTCAATGGGCATATGGCTGGGTGGCTCAACGGGCATATGGACTGGGTGCCTCAACGGGCACACGGGCTGGGTGCCTCAACGGGCACACGGGCTGGGTGCCTCAATGGGCACATGGGCTGGTTGCCTCATCGGGCACACGGGCTGGGTGCCTCAATGGGCATATGGGCTGGGTGCCTCAACGGGCATATGGGCTGGGTGCCTCAACGGGCACACGGGCCGTGTGCCTCAACGGGCACACGGGCTGGGTGCCTCAATGGGCATATGGGCTGGGTGCCTCAATGGGCACACGGGCTGGGTGCCTCAATGGGCATATGGCTGGGTGCCTCAATGGGCATATGGGCTGGGTGCCTCAATGGGCACATGGGCTGGGTGCCTCAATGGGCACACGGGCTGGGTGCCTCAATGGGCATATGGCTGGGTGCCTCAATGGGCATATGGCTGGGTGCCTCAATGGGCACACGGGCTGTGTGCCTCAATGGGCACACGGGCTGGGTGCCTCAATGGGCACACGGGCTGGGTGCCTCAATGGGCACATGGGCTGGGTGCCTCAATGGGCACACGGGCTGGGTGCCTCAATGGGCACATGGGCTGGGTGCCTCAATGGGCACACGGGCTGGGTGCCTCAATGGGCACATGGGCTGGGTGCCTCAATGGGCACACGGGCTGGGTGCCTCAATGGGCATATGGGCTGGGTGCCTCAATGGGCATATGGCTGGGTGCCTCAATGGGCATATGGCTGGGTGCCTCAATGGGCACATGGGCTGGGTGCCTCAATGGGCACACGGGCTGGGTGCCTCAATGGGCACACGGGCTGGGTGCCTCAATGGGCATATGGGCTGGGTGCCTCAATGGGCATATGGCTGGGTTCCTCAACGGGCACATGGGCTGGGTGCCTCAATGGGCACATGGGCTGGGTGCCTCAATGGACACACGGGCTAGGTGCCTCAATGGGCACACGGGCTGGGTGCCTCTGACATCTCCTCTCCTCTCCAGGCGACGCCATGTGGAAGGTTCACTACGTCACCCCCATCTTCCAGCCGCCGGGAGCTCAGGCCTGCTACGAGACCACCTACTGCCAATGCATCGGGGACAACGTCACCTACCACGACCCTCCCCTGCTGTTCGACCTCTCCCGGGACCCCTCGGAGTCCACCCCGCTGACCAAGGACACGGAGCCGCTCTATGACCTGGTCATCCACACGGTGGCCGAGGCCGTAAAGGAACACAGGAAGACCATCACCCCGGTCCAGCCGCAGCTGGGGCCGGACCGGAACCGGCAATTCGTGTGGTTGATGAACTGCTGTAGGGTGTTTCCGTTCTGCTTTTGTGACAAGGAGGGCGAGGGATCAACCAGGCAAGTCGCCATTGATTGACAGCAGGCCACCAAAGGCCACTGATGTTGGTCCTTTGGGTGTGGAGGCCAATAAAATTCTCTACCGTTCCGGATGACGAAACGCCCATTGGTTGTAATGCCGTCCGTAACTTTTTGGGGGGGGGGATTGTTGGTGCTCAATGTTTATCTCATTTTCAACTGTTGTTGTTTTTTTTTTCTTTTAAGAATATATTTTTATTGGTTTCAGAGAGGAAGGGAGAGAGAGAGAAACATCGGCAATTAGAGAGAATCATGGATCGGTTGCCTCCTATGGGATCAGGCCGAAGCTGGCAGTTGGACATCCCCTGAGGGGTCCCGGATTGGAGAAGGTGCAGACCAGGCTGAGGGTCCCGCCCCACCCCTGTGCACGAATTTTGTGCACTGGGCCTCTAGTGTATATATATATAAATAAATAAAAAATAAAAAGTTGTGGTTTTATATATATATATATATATATAAAACCACAACTTTTTATTTTTTATTTATTTTTAATATATTTTATTGATTTTTTTACAGAGAGGAAGGGAGAGGGATAGAGAGTTAGAAACATCGATGGGAGAGAAACATCGATCAGCCGCCTCCTGCACATCTCCTATTGGGGATGTGCCCGCAACCCAGGTACATGCCCTTGACCTGAATCGAACCCGGGACCCTTCAGTCCGCAGGCCGACGCTCTGTCCACTGAGCCAAACCGGTTTCGGCCACAACTTTTTAAATGTATACATTTCTTGAATTTTGGTGAAGGTATCATAGGTTGAAACTCCAACCCGAAAAAAGAAATTGGCAAGGGACAGACGCCCTTTTCAACCCACCCCCTTGGCTAGATGAAGAAATTCACCCCACCTTCCATTAGCGTCTTAAAGGCAATTACTTCATAGATGCCCCTGAAACAGTAACGACTTTAGTGGGGAAGTAATTTTCTGGCAGAAATAGCTGAACACAAAAATGAGAGAAAGTCAGACAAGCCGAGAGGGAATCATTCAAGTACATAGGTTATTACCTGAATTTTTAAAAATATATTTTGTATTGATTTCAGAGAGAGGGAGATGGAGAGAGAGAGAGAGAGAGAGAGAGGGAGGAACATTAATGATGAGAGAGAATCACGGATCGGCTGCCTCCTGCACACCCCCTACTGGAAATGGATCCCACAACCCGGGCCTGTGCCTTTGACCGGGAATCGAACCGTGACCTCCTGGTTCATGGGTCGACTCTCAATCACTGAGCCACACCGGCCAGGGCCATCTGAATTTTTCTCAACAATAATACACGAATCACCATTCATATTTATGATTTAACTAGAGGCCCGGTGCACGAAATCCGTGCACTGGGGTGGGGGTTCCATCAGCCTGGCCTGCACCCCCTTTCGCAGTCCGGGACTCCTTGGGGCAAGCCGAAAGTCAGGAATCCCTTTTGCAGTCTGGGGCTCTGGCAGTGTGGGACCCCTCACTCCTTACTGCCCCCCAGAAGCTGGGCTCACTGCTCCTTAGCACTGCCAAGAGGGTCCCACCACTGCCGCTGAGCTCAACAGCAGTGGGCCCAGCTTCTGGCTGAGCGGCACTCGCCCTGTTCGAGCGCACTGACCACCAGGGGGCAGCTCCTGCGTGCAGCGTCTGCCCCTGGTGGTCAGTGTGCATCATAGCGACCGGTCATTCTGGACGTTCCACCGTAATGGTTGCTTAGGTTTTTATTATATAGACTAGAGTCCTGGTGCATGAAATTTGTGCCTTGGGGGGGGGGGGGTGTCCCTCAGCCTGGCCTGCAGCCTCTCACAATCCAGGACCACTCGCCTGCCTGATCGCCCCTAACCACTTCTGCCTGCCGGCCTGATCGCCCCTAAGAGCTCCCCTGTCAGTGTGATTGCCCCCAACAGCCCTCCCCTGCCAGCCTGGTTGCCCCCAACTGCCCTCCCCTGCCAGCCTGGTTGCCCCCAACTGCCCTCCCCTGCCAGCCTGGTTGCCCCCAACTGCCCTCCCCTGCCGGCCTGGTCACCCCCAACTGCCCTCCCCTGCTGGCCATCTTGTGACAATGTGAGGGCATCGCGTGAGGGCGCGAGGACCACCTATGGTTTTATTACTATAGATTTACTCATCCCTTGTGTCCATGATGAGCATGAATTGGGCGGCTAGCATGATCCAGGGGCTGAGTTGAATGTGGAGCAAAGATGTCTATGTTTTTCTGTCCTGAGACTATTGTTTCAGCAAAAGAAAGAGAGAGAGAGAGAGAGAGAGAGAGAGAGAGAGAGACATCAATGTGAGAGAGACAGGTTGACTGGTTGCCTCCCGCATTCGCCCTGACCAGGGTCGGGGATCCAACCAGGAACCAAGGTACGTGCCCTTGACTGGGAACTGAACCGGGGACCCCCTTCAGGGCACGGGGCTGGCACTCTAACCATTGAGCAACACTGGCCAGGGCCGCCCCGACTCTTTTGATCCTGGATATAACCCCTCTGAGGAAACCATGCGTCTCGCTGAAATGGCCTTTTGAGATTCAAACATTTGATGACGTCGTGGCTTAACACAATAGAAATCTATCCATTCTCATATCTGGAGACCAGGCGTCTGAGATCCTGGTGTCTCAGGGCCTTACTCCCTCCTGTCGATCCTGGAGACCTGATGTCCCAGGGCCACGCTCCCTCCTGTGGATCCTGGAGACCGGGTGTCCCAGGGCCACGCTCCCTCCTGTGGATCCTGGAGACCGGGTGTCCCAGGGCCACGCTCCCTCCTGTGGATCCTGGAGACCGGGTGTCTCAGGGCCTTACTCCCTCCTGTCGATCCTGGAGACCGGGTGTCCCAGGGCCTCCCTCCTGTCGATCCTGGAGACCGGGTGTCCCAGGGCCTCCCTCCTGTCGATCCTGGAGACCGGGTGTCCCCAGGGCCATGCTCCCTCCTGTCGATCCTGGAGACCGGGTGTCCCAGGGCCCTGCTCCCTCCTGTCGATCCTGGAGACCGGGTGTCTCAGGGCCCTGCTCCCTCCTGTCGATCCTGGAGACCGGGTGTCCCAGGGCCCTGCTCCCTCCTGTCGATCCTGGAGACCGGGTGTCCCAGGGCCACGCTCCCTCCTGTGGATCCTGGAGACCGGGTGTCCCAGGGCCAATCCCTCCTGTCGATCCTGGAGACGGGGTGTCCCAGGGCCCTGCTCCCTCTGAAGGCTCCAGGAAGGGTGCCCCCTGCCTCCCCCAGCGCTTGGGGCTCCAGACGTCCCCAGGCTGGTGGCCGCCTCCCTCCCTCCCGCCTCTGCCTCCCTCCGTCTCCACGTGGCCGCTCCTCTGTGTCTGCGTCTCCTCTTCTGTGTCCGACGAGGACCCTGTCCCTGGAGGGAGGCCCCCCCTGACCCAGGACGGCCTCATCTCCGAGCCTTCACTCCATCCCATCTGCAAAAATAATCTCTTCCAAAGAAGGACGCACTCGAATGACCACACCTTTCCTATGCGATATTTTCGTAGCCGCCCGCGAATTCGTCTGGGCCTCGGTGTGTTTCCAAGGGTGGCCAGACAGGCCGCCATAAAGCATTTATTCTTGCCTCACCACCTGGTATCGTCGCAGAATAAAAATGCCTTGGAGTTGATTAATGGATCTTTACGAGAAACAGCAAGGCATCCGCTGGGACCGGTCTGGCTGCCGTCTGGGATAAGTCAGAGGAGAAAGTTAGAGATGGTTGTAGTCTGCCAGCTCACAAGACACTTTTTATGCTGTAGGAGCCGCCAAAGAAATGAAATTTCCGAGAGACAGAGAGAGAGAGAGAGAGAGAGAGAGAGAGAAATTCCTCTTCCACACTGACGTCAATGGAAAAAGGGGTGTGTGTCGGAAATGCCAAGAGAATGGGGCCAGGAGTCATTATCTAGGTTTCAGTTCAGAGAGAAAGAACCGTGTAGAGCATTTCTGCTTCTTCGTTTTTATTGAAAACGAAAGAATTGTAAGATTCAGACGAGACCCGCTGAGATTGGCAGCAACGGCATCACAGACGCCACTTATAATAATAAAACCGCAGACTATCTAATATAGAATATATATGTATTAGATATAATAGTAAAAGGGTCATAGGCTAATTAGGCCAGACGGCCCAATGGCTTTACGGATGTCCTTCCGGACAAAGCCACGGAGGCAGGGGCCGAGGCAGGGGCAGTTAGGGGTGAGCAGTTGGGGTGATCAGGCGGGCAGGTGAGTGGTTAGGGGCGATCAGGCAGGCAGGTGAGTGGTTAGGGGCGATCAGGCAGGCAGGTGAGTGGTTAGGGGCGATCAGGCAGGCAGGTGAGTGGTTAGGGGCAATCAGGCAGGCAGGTGAGTGGTTAGGGGCAATCAGGTAGGCAGGTGAGTGGTTAGAGGCGATCAGGCAGGCAGGCAGGCAAGCTCACCGGAGCCAGCGGTCCCGGATTTCGAGAGGGATGTCCGACTGCCGGTTTAGGCTGTAATTGGGCCTAAACGGGCAGTCGGACATCCCCCAAGGGGTCCCGGATTAAGAGAGGGTGCAGGCCAGGCTGAGGAACCCCCCTTACCCTCTCTCTGTGCATAAATTTCGTGCACCGGGCCTCTAGTAATAGTAGAAAACATGAGGGCTAAAATATTAGTACTCTTCTTACCACCTTCTAAATTCTTCTAGTGGCTCAGTGGTTGAGCATTGACCTAGGAACCAGGAGGTCCCGGGTTCAATTCCCGGTCAAGGGCACATGCCCTGGTTGTGGGCTCGATCCCCAGTAGGGGGCGTGCAGGAGGCAGCCGAGCCATGATTCTCTCTCATCACGGATGTTTCTCTCTCTCTCTCCCTGTCCCTTCCTCTCTGAAATCAATAAAGAATATATATGTATATATTTTTAAAAGACTCTTTTTGTCTTAAAAAAAAATCAATATGGAAATTCCACTCCCCTGGTAAAAATTCTTCCACTTCAAATATTATAGAGTCGACGGGTGATTTGGAAACAGTAGGAGTAAGGAGAGAAAGAATAAAAATGCATATAACCATCCACAGTGGAGTTAAAATACCGACAGGAATTGTTAAAATGCTGGAGAAATGCAGAAAATTGTTGGTTGGACCATCATGCACAAGGTGCCAATGACCGTTACCGATGGGATGCGAGAGTCATTTTAAGAAATGGACGATGAAGCTACGGCCGGATCTCACACACACACACACACCAGGAACGGGCTACGGCGAGTTTTATTCAGGCCGGACAGATGTTAAATTCATCACCGCCTCTTGCTAATGCGTATCCCAGCTCTGGGGACACCGTGGACGAAATCTAGACTCACTTGTTATTTTTGCGGAGTTACTTGGAATTATTTTTTAATTTAATTTTTTATTTTAAGTCCTAATGGAATCCCAGGTTAGCTGGCTGTGGTGACCAAGGGTGGGGGTGGTGGGGGGCAGCCGATCCATGATTCTCTCTCACCATGGATGTTTCTATCTCTCTCTCCCTCTCCCTTGCTCTCTCCAAATCAATAAAAAATATATATTGAAACAAAAAGAACGTACTGGTCCCCGGTCCTAGCTGGTGTGGCTCAGTGGATAGAGCGTCCGCCTGCGGACTGAAGGGTCCCGGGTTCGATTCCGGTCAAGGGCACTGTGCCTTGGTTTCCCTGACCCAGGCCCTGGTCAGGGCTCATGCGGGAGGCAACCCATCAATGTGTTTCTTTCACATCGATATTTATCTCTGTCTTCCCCTCTCTCTTCCACTCTCTCTTTAAAAAAATCAATGGAAAAATATCCTCCGGTGAGGATTTAAAAAAAAAAAGAATGTATTGGTCCCCGAAAAGAAATTGATTGAAAATATAATTAGGTTTGAATAGAGTAGGTTAATTTTTTTAAAAATATGTTTTTTTATTGATTTCAGGGAGGAAAGGAGAGAGAGAGAGAGAGAGAGAGAGAGAAACATCCATGATGAGAGAGAATCATGGACCGGCTGCCTCCTGCACGCCCCCTACTGGGAATCGAGCCCACAACCCAGGCATGTGCCCTTGACCGGGAATCGAACCCGTACATAAATGTCGAATTACTCTGTCATGCTCTTGAAATGGATCTAATACTGTCTGTCAATTATAAGTAAAAATAACTGGAAAACATGCCCACAAAGCCAACATCGGTTTGGCCGGGATTCCAGCAGCCACACACACAATAGAGCTCTATTCAGGGGCAGCGGTTCTCAACCTGTGGGTCGCGGCCCCTTTGGCGGTCGAAGGACCCTTTCACAGGGGTCGCCTAAGACCGTCGGAAAACACATCTATAATCACATATTGTTTTTGTGATTGATCCCTGTGCTTTCATGATGTTCAATGTGTCAACATGAAAATCCATCCTGCAGATCAGATATTTCCATGACGATTCATAACAGCAGCAACATGACAGCGATGACGTAGCAACGGAAATAATTGTATGGTTGGGGGTCCCCACAACACGAGGAACTGCATTCAAGGGTCGCGGCCTTAGGGAGGTTGAGAACCACTGATATAGATAGATATATAGATATAGATATAGATATAGATATAGATGATATAGATATAGATGATATAGATATAGATATAGATATAGATATAGATATAGATATAGATGATATAGATATAGATGATATAGATATAGATATAGATGATATAGATATAGATATAGATATAGATATAGATGATATAGATATAGATATAGATATAGATATAGATATAGATGATATAGATATAGATGATATAGATATAGATATAGATGATATAGATATAGATATAGATATAGATATAGATATAGATGATATAGATATAGATATAGGTATAGATATAGATATAGGTGATATAGATATAAATGATATAGATATAGTGATGAAGTAGCAACGAGAATAATGTTATGGTTGGGGGTCCCCACAGCATGAGGAACTGTATTCCAGGGCCAGAAGGTTGAGAACCACTGAGCTAAGGGAACGAGGAGAAGAATAAAAATGCATATTTCCCAAACCACTGCACGGTTTGAAAGGAAATGTTACGGCAACGGATGTATTTCATTTTCCGAGGTTTCGCGTGACTTCCTCAACGTTTGGATCCTTGTTGGTTTATCAGCAAGTTATGTGGCCTGGGGGGGTCATACCAGGTTCTGCCGGTTTTTGTTTTTTTTAATCTTTATTGTTGAAAGAATTACTTATATTTCTTTTTTTCCCCCCATCGATCCCCACTATCCTGCCCCCCCTAATATCCCCCCCCTCTCCCCCCATTATCTGCGTCCACGGGTGATGTTAGATGCCTACAAGGCCTCTGGTTGATCATCTCCCACCCATCCCCCCATCCACCCTCCCCCGCCTGCCCTCTGAGATTCCACACACTGTTCCTTGCTTCCATGTCTCTGGATACACTCGGTTCATTGATTTATTTTGTTAATTTCTCTGCCCGGTTTTTGCATGGCCCGTGAGCTAAGAATCGTTTCTATAGTTTTAAATGTTAATTTTTAAGAAATATATATATATATTCTATTGATTTTTTTACAGAGAGGAAGGGAGAGGGATAGAAAGTTAGAAACATCAATGAGAGAGAAACATCAATCAGCCGCCTCCTGCACGCCCCCTACTGGGGATGTGCCCACAACCAAGGTACATGCCCTTGGCCGGAATCGAACCTGGGACCCCTGAGTCTGCAGGCCGACACTCTATCCACTGAGCCAAACTGGCTAGGGCTAAAAATGTTAATTTTTAAAATATATATATATATTTATTATAGACTAGAGGCCCGGTGCATGAAATTCGTGCAGGGGGGAGGGGGGTCCCCTCAGCCCAGCCTGCACCTTCTCCAATCTGAGACCCCTCGAGGGATGCCCGGTGGGATCGGGCCTAAGCAGGCAGTCGGACTTCCCTCTCACAATCCTGGACCGCTGGTTCCTAATCGCTCACCTGCCTGCCTGTCTGATCACCCCTAACTGCCCCTCCACTGCCAGCCAGGTCGCCTCTAACTGCCTCCTCTCTGCCGGCCTGGTCACTCCTAACTGCACCCTCCCCCATCGGCCCGGTTGACCCCAACTGCTCTCCTGCCAGCCTAATCGCCCCCAACTGCCCCCCCTCCCCAATGGCCTGGTAGCCCCATGCAGCCTGTTGTTCAGTGGTTTGGTTGTCCCTCACTAACCCCCCTGCTGGCCTGGTTGTAAGCAGCCATCTTGTGAGGTTGTGAAGGTCAATTTGCATATTATCTCTTTATTATGTAGGATTTCAGACAGGAAGGGAGAGAGAGAGAGAGAAACATCCATGATGAGAGAGAATCATGGACCGGCTGCCTCTTGCACGCCCCCTACTGGGGATGGAGCCCACAACCCGGGCATGTGCCCTTGACCGGGAATCGAACCATGACCTCCTGGTTCCTAGGTCGATGCTCAACCACTGAGCTACGCCGGCCGGGCCAATTGCTGCTTCTCACGATGAATCCTCGCCCTCCTTGTCACAAAAGCAGAACGGAAACACCCTACAGCAGTTCATCAACCACACGAATTGCCGGTTCCGGTCCGGCCCGAGCTGCGGCTGGACCTGGGTGATGGTCTTCCTGTGTTCCTTTACGGCCTCGGCCACCGTGTGGATGACCAGGTCATAGAGCGGCTCCGTGTCCTTGGTCAGCGGGGTGGACTCCGAGGGGTCCCGGGAGAGGTCGAACAGCAGGGGAGGGTCGTGGTAGGTGACGTTGTCCCCGATGCATTGGCAGTGGGTGGTCTCGTAGCAGGCCTGAGCTCCCGGCGGCTGGAAGATGGGGGTGACGTAGTGAACCTTCCACACGGCGTCGCCTGGAGAGGAGAGGAGATGTCAGAGGCACCCAGCCCGTGTGCCTGTTGAGGCACCCAGCCCGTGTGCCCCTTGAGGCACCCCGCCCATATGCCCATTGAGGCACCCAGCCCATATGCCTGTTGAGCCACCCAGCCATGTGCCCATTGAGGCACCCAGCCCATGTGCCCATTGAGGCACCCAGCCCGTGTGCCCATTGAGGCACCCCGCCCATATGCCTGTTGAGGCACCCAGCCCATATGCCTGTTGAGCCACCCAGCCATGTGCCCATTGAGGCACCCAGCCCATGTGCCCATTGAGGCACCCAGCCCGTGTGCCCATTGAGGCACCCAGCCCATATGCCCCTTGATGCACCCAGCCCATATGCCCATTGAGCCACCCAGCCCATACGCCCATTGAGGCACCCAGCGCGTGTGTCCATTGAGGCACCCAGCCCATATGCCCATTGAGGCACCCAGCCCGTGTGTCCATTGAGGCACCCAGCCCATATGCCCATTGAGGCACCCAGCCCATATGCCCATTGAGGCACCCAGACCGTGTGCCCATTGAGCCACCCAGCCCACGTGCCCGTTGAGGCACCCAGCCCATATGCCCATTGAGGCACCCAGCCCATATGCCCATTGAGGCACCCAGCCCGTGTGCCCATTGAGGCACCGAGCCATATGCCCATTGAGGCACCCAGCCCATGTGCCCATTGAGGCACCCAGCCCATATGCCCATTGAGGCACCCAGCCCGTGTGCCCATTGAGGCACCGAGCCATATGCCCATTGAGGCACCCAGCCCATATGCCCATTGAGGCACCCAGTCCATGTGCCTGTTGAGGCACCCAGCCCATATGCCCATTGAGGCACCCAGCCCATTTGCCCATTGAGGCACCCAGCCCATGTGCCCGTTGAGGCACCCAGCCCATGTGCCTGTTGAGGCACCCAGCCCATATGCCCATTGAGGCACCCAGCCCGTGTGCCCATTGAGGCACCCAGCCCATGTGCCTGTTGAGGCACCCAGCCCATGTGCCCATTGAGGCACCCAGCCCATATGCCCATTGAGGCACCCAGCCCATGTGCCCATTGAGGCACCCAGCCCATATGCCCATTGAGGCACCCAGCCCATATGCCCATTGAGGCACCCAGCCCATGTGCCCATTGAGGCACCCAGCCCATATGGCCATTGAGGCACCCAGCCCATGTGCCCATCAACTTGGTCGTCTTCTGCCTTCGTGGGCATTCTCTGCTCTTTCTCGTTGCCCACACGTTAAATACCAGCCAATCTTCAGAGCATCGGAACATCAGAATGCCTTCTTTAAAAAAAATATTTTTTATTGATTTCAGACAAGAAGGGAGAGGAGAGAGAGAGAGAGAGAGAGATAGAGAGAGAGAGAGAGAGAGAGAGAGAGAGAGAGAGAGAGAAACATCAATAACGAGAGAGAATCATGGATGGGATGCCTCCTGCACACCCCCTACTGGGTATCGAGCCTGAAACCTGGGCATGTGCCCTTGACTGGGAATCGAACTGTGACCTCCTGGTTCATAGGTGGATGCACAATCACTGAGTCACCGGGTCAGGCTAGAATCATCTGTACTAATAAAAGGGTAATATGCTAATTAGACCAGATAATCGGGACATCTTCCGGACATCCTTCCGGACATCTTTACGGACAAGCCATTGTGGTGGGGGCCAAGGCAGAGGTGGTTAGGGGCGATCAGGCTGGCAGGGGAGGGCAGTTAGGGGCGATCAGGCCAGCAGGGGAGGGCAGTTAGGGGCGATCAGGCCTGCAGGGGAGAGCAGTTAGGGGCGATCAGGCCGGCAGGGGAGGGCAGTTAGTGGCGATCAGGCCGGCAGGGGAGGGCAGTTAGGGGCGATCAGGCCGGCAGGGGAGAGCAGTTAGGGGCGATCAGGCTGGCAGGGGAGGGCAGTTAGGGGCGATCAGGCCGGCAGGGGAGAGCAGTTAGGGGCGATCAGGCTGGCAGGCGAGAGCAGTTAGGGGCGATCAGGCTGGCAGGGGCGGGCAGTTAGGGGCGATCAGGCCTGCAGGGGAGAGCAGTTGGGGGCGATCAGGCCGGCAGGGGAGGGCAGTTAGGGGCGATCAGGCAGGCAGGCAGGTGAGCGGTTAGGAGCCAGCGGTCCCAGATTGCAAGAGGGATGTCCGACTGCTGGCTTAGGCCCGATCCCTGTGGACATCCCCTGAGGGGTCCCGGATTGGAGAGGGTGCAGGCCTGGCTGAGGGACACCCCCTCCCCCCGCTCTATGCACAAATTTCGTGCACTTGGCCTCTAGTTTAGTATAACATCCCATGTCTCAAAATTGATGTTTCCTTGCTTTTTAAATGAACTTGTTGGGGTGACATTGGTTAATAGAATGATATAGGTTCCAGGTGTACCATTCTATAACGCATCCGCTGTACATTGTCGTGTGTGTTCAGCACCCCAAGTCATGTCTCCTTCTATCACCATTTATGTGGTTGACCGTCAAGCCCTCCCCTCTTCTAGCTGCCTCAGCACCCCACTTCCACCTGCCATTCACATTTGCTGTTGTCTGTGTCCATGAGTTTTTTGTTCTTTGCTGATTCCCTTCACCCGTCTCACCCAGCCCCCAACCCTCTCATCTCTGACAGCTGTCTGTCTATTCTCTGTATCTATGAGTCTGTCTCGACTTAGCCAAGGGTCCTGGGTTCGATTCTGGTCATGGTCACATGCCCCCGTTGTGGGCTCGATCCCCAGTAGTGGGCGTTCAAGAGGCAGTCGATCCATGATTCTCTCTCATCATGGATGTTTCTATCTCTCTCTCTTTTCCTTTCTTCTCTGAAATCGATAAAAAAAAATTATATTTAAAAAAGTTATAAAAAAGAGAGTGTTTCTCAACGTTGATATTTCTCAAAGTCATCTCTCTGTCTTTCTGAAGGAGAGCAATTCTTAGAAACTTTCCAGAGAAGGTATTTTCAGTGCTGACGCTAGACTACAGGGACTGGGCCAAGGGATTAAAATGAAGAAATCACAGAGACTACAGGGACCCTGGTTTGGGCATCTGCTGGGTGCACGGGCCGGGGTACTTACTGTCCTTCGGGCGCCAGCGGGCGGCGTGGAGGAACCGACTGCAGTAGTGAAACAGGAACTCGTGCTCTGAACGCTGGACCTGGCCCTGAAGCAATGGCATGAGGTTTCGGCCGTCAATCACCCTGTAGACACACAGGAAGGAGGTCAGGCGAAGGCATTTGGTCATGAGGCTGTTGGAAGGATGCTCAGCGCATCCCATGACCTCCCATGACCTTCCGTGGGCCCAGAGAACAGTGTGCTGAGTAGGTAGGAGCAACCATTGCCCCAAACTCAACCAACGCATCCCATGAATATCTCGGACAATTATTTTTATGACTCCGGTTGGCTTAGTAACATAAAAATTACATCGTCACTACCACTATTGTCTTTATTTTATTTTATATGTTGATTGATTTCAAAAGGGAGGGAGAAGGAGAGAGAGCTAGAAATATCAAGGATGAGAGAGAATCATGGATCGGCTGCCTCCTGCACGCCCCCTACTGGGGATGGAGCCCACCACCCAGGCATGTGCCCTTTATTGGAATTGAACCCGGGACCGTTCAGTCCATAGGCCAATGCTCTACCCACTGAGCCAAACCAGCTAGGGCTTAATGGATCTCTAAGTCAACTTGATAAATGCTGTAAGTAGGGAGCCCTATTCAGTTATTTTAGATGAACTCTCTGTAAATTCTACTACTGGCTGAACCCGATGTTAAAAAATTGAAGAGGTCTCTTTTTGATGTTAATGAGCTTGGCATCTTACTTTCCTTCAAAAGTAGGTCATCTTTATTATACAAAGAAAGAAACATTAGCCCGGCCGGCCTGGCTCAGTGGTTGAGCATTGACCTGTAAACCAGGAGGTCATGGTTCGATTCCCAGTCAGGGCACGTGCCTGGGTTACGGGCTTGATCCCCAATAGGGGGCGTGCAGGAGGCAGCCGATCCATGATCCTCTCTCATCATGGACGTTTCTATCTCTCTCTTCCTCTCCCTTCCTCTCTGAAATCAATAATATATATATATTTTTAAAAAGAATGATACATTAACAAAACTCCTTGGGCTTAGAAGGGTGAGGTGAAAGTCGGTTGAATCTACTGAAGAGCCGTTAAGAGCTGTTATGAAGGAATAATTAGGAAAGCAGACTCAAGCCTGCCCTAGGTCAACGGCGACCAGAGAGAGGAACAAAGCAATATAATGACATTTAAAATATTTGTGATCGAGTTCAAAATGTCCATCGAAGGTCTGACCTTCACCCCCGCCTTCTGGACCTGGGACACCAGACAGGAGGGAATTATTCTTCCTCTTATGTGGACGAGGGAGTTTGATTGGCCATATTCTCATCTCCAAGCCTTCCTGTCTCCATCTTCCTCACAAATAAAAGCTACGAGGTGACTGAGATGGGCCATCCTATCTAATAAAGAGGGAATATGCTAATTGACCCTCACACCATCGCAAAGATGGCGGCGCCCACAGCCAATAAGGAGGGAATATGGTAATTGACTGCCATGCCCTCAAAGATGGGGGAGCCCACAGCCACAGGATGGCCTGCAGGGAAAGGCATTTGGGGGCGACCAGGCCGGCAGGAGAGGGCAGTTGTGGGTGATCGGGCCAGCAGGGGAGGGCAGTTGGGGGCGACCAGGCATGAAGGGGAGAGCAGGTAGGGGCAACCAGGCCAGCAAGGGAGAGCAGTTGGGGGTGATCCAGCCAGCAGGGGTGGGCAGTTAGGGGCAATCAGGCCAGCAGGGGAGGGCAGTTGGGGGTGACCAGGCCAGCAGGGGAGGGCAGTTGGGGTGATCAGGCCAGCAGGGGAGAGCAGTTGGGGGTGATCCGGCCAGCAGGAGAGGGCAGTTAGGGGCAATCAGGCCAGCAGGGGAGGGCAGTTGGGGGCAATCAGGCCAGCAGGGGAGAGTAGTTGGGGGTGACCAGGCCAGCAGGGGAGGGCTGTTGAGGGTGACCAGGCGGGCAGGGGAGGGCAGTTAGGGGTGACCGGGAAGGCAGGGGAGGGAAGTTATGTGTCAATTGGGCTGGCAAGGGAGTGGTTAGGGGCAATCAGGCAGGCAGGAAGGCATGCAGGTGGGAGCCAGCTATCCCAGATTGTGAGAGGGATGTCCGACTGCTGGCTTAGGCCCGTGCACCAGGCCTCCAGTAGAACTACAACATTGATGGCCAGCGTATGAGTAACGATCAGTAGACTTAGCCTTAGATGAAGGTGGAAATGACCTGGGTACCGCGGAGAAAGTGTACCCATTAGGATACAGTTTATCTCCCTGGACCTGAATCTTCTCAAGACACAGGTAAAGAGAAGCTCCGTTAACAGATTACATGACGTCACCTGTCCTGAGGGACGATGCCTCCGGTCAACGCCGCTACCGTTGGCAAGATATCCATCAAGCTGGTAGGTTCATCAATGACGTTTCCGGCGGGCAATCTTCCGGGCCATCGGAAAAGCCCGGGCACGCGGATCCCGCCTTCCCAGCCGGCTGTGCCTTTCCCTCCTACGGGGCAAAGCAATGAAGTTGCAGTTGAAATAATGACTGATATAAGAGTGTTTAGAAATGTAAATCTCCCGCAATAATGTCTGTCTCTGCTCAGTGCCCACCACGTGCAGACACCCGATGGGGTCAGCGGTACACGCCCACGGAACTCTACTATCTTGAGCTGCTCATTGGTTCTTGCCCAATGGTACTTTCTCAAGGAAGGGCAGTTAGGGGGCGATCAGGCCAGCAGGGGAGGGCAGTTAGGGGGTGATTTTGTTTAAAATAGCACACAGACCTCTCCCAGAATTCTTTCTGCTCTATTTTTCTCCATCCTTCTCTGCTGTACTTTTCTGTGGGATTTAACTAGCCTCTAACCCAGTGATGGCGAACCTTTTGAGCTCGGCGTGTCAGCATTTTGAAAAACCCTAACTTCATTCTGGTGCCGTGTCACCTATAGAAGTTTTTTGATATTTGAAACCATAGTAAAACAGAGATTTGTATTTTTGATGTTTATTCTATATATTTAAATGCCATTGAACAAAGAAAAATCAACCAAAAGAAATGAGTTCGTGTGTCACCTCTGATACGCGTGTCATAGGTTCGCCCTCACTGCTCTAACGTATGACACTAGAGGCCTGGTGCACAGATTCGTTCACAGGTGGGGTCCCTTGGCTTAGCCTGTGGGGATCAGGCAGAAACAGGTTCTCCGACATCCCCCAAGGGGTCCTGGATTGCGATAGAGTGGTTCGCGGGTGACGCACCCCACAATCAGTCTCCCTCCTCTCTGGTTCTGGGTGTGTCACCTGAGAGCCATAGCAGTCAAGTCACCGCAGCTCCTGCATTAAGCGTCTGCCCCCTGGTGGTCAGTGCATGTCATAGCTACTGGTCGAATGGTCAGATGGTTGCTTAGGCTTTTATATAGATAGATAGATAATTTACATATTCTTATTATTATTCCTGGCATGTCTCTTGCCACAAAGGTGGAAAATTGTGTCTGATTTGTTCCCTGCTGTGTCCAGCATGCTGAAAAGTAATTGAATCAATGATACGAGGACTTATAGTCGGGTAGATAAAGCACCTGAATTAATCTAAAAAATAATCCTATTATTTTACATCTTAGAAAAAATGTACTTATGGGAAGAGGGGGTTAAGTTTTTTTTAAGTTTCCTTTTCAAGGCCTGTGGGAAGCGATGGGAGAGGTGACTCAGCTGTGAATCCAGCAAAGAGAACTGATACGCAGGGTCAGGCTGACCCACCAGGAGTCAAAACATCATCTCGTCCACATCTTCTCATCCACATCATCTCACCTACATCATCTCACCCACATCATCTAACCCACATCATCTCACCCACATCATCTCGTCCACATCATCTCGTCCACATCATCTCACCCACATCATCTCACTCACATCATCTTGCCCACATCATCTCACCCACATCATCTCGTCCACATCATCTCGTCCACATCATCTCACCCACATCATCTCGTCCACATCATCTCACCCACATCATCTCGTCCACATCATCTCACCCACATCATCTCACTCACATCATCTCGCCCACATCATCTCACCCACATCATCTCGTCCACATCATCTCACCCACATCATCTCGCCCACATCATCTCACCCACATCATCTCACCCACATCATCTCACCCACATCATCTCACCTACATCATCTTGTCCACATCATCTCACCCACATCATCTCACCCACATCATCTTGTCCACATCATCTTGTCCACATCATCTCACCCACATCATCTCATCCACATCATCTCACCCACATCATCTCACCCACATCATCTTGTCCACATCATCTCATCACCTGATGACCAAGGACAATAACTGATGTCTGTGTTCCCCCAGGGTTGCACAGAGCTGCATTCCATTCCCAGCCTCACCCCAGCCCCTTCCCCTTTATAATCCTACGCCCTGAATCATGCTGGAAGACACAACTTTGTGCTTGTCTTCTTGATGGGCTGGCCTTCTCAATAAATGCCTTGTAGGATTCAACCCTACTTTTCTAATTAGACACAGCGACAGGAAGCCCAAGCCCACACAGGGGTTTCCAGGTAACATGAATAGTATTCATAGATGCTTAATTATTATTTCCCTATAAACCCAGAAATTTATTGGGAAAGGAAGCACCCGGTGACCAACGGCCACCAGAATGACCCGCATACACCAGATTTTCCTTTACCCAACGAGAAGGAATGGCCATCCTACTGCACTAATGGATTCTTATGATTTCATGGGTGGATGGGAAGAAAAGAGATTCGACGGACAGTAACCTCACAGGGTTGTCTTATATAATAAAGAGGTAATATGCAAATTGACCATCATGCCCTCGCACAAGATGGCCACCCCCATGTGGTCTCAAGACGGCTGCCAGGGGAGGGCAGTTGTGGGCCATCAGGTCAGCAGGCGAGGGCAGTTAGGGGCGACCAGGCCAGCAGGGGAGAGCAGCTGGGGCCAATTGGGCTGGCAGGGGAGAAGTTAGGCATCGGTCAGGCTGGCAGGGGAGTGGCTAGGGGTGATCAGGCAGGCAGGCAGGCATGTGAGCGGTTGGGAGCCAGCAGTCCCGGATGGTGAGAGGCCTAAACTGGCAGTTGGACATCCCCCGAGGGGTCCGAGATTGGGGAATGGTGCAGGCTTGGAGCTGAGTGGCCCCCTCCCCCAATGCCCAGTGCACAAATTTCATGCACTAGGCCTCAAGTCGGATCACAAATTCCTAACGAGGCTGGCTGGTCGGGGGAGATCATCCAATAACTTCACACCCAGGCCTATAACTTCTTTAATGACAGGTTTTAAGCTGGCTCTGCCTGTTGTTCCTGAGCAGCTAGCTTAACACATCTCTGAAATGCCAGAGGTAATACCCCTTTGACAAGGGGTGTATACCCTCAAGAGACCACAGAAGCTCGTTGACGATCCCGTAATCCAATCCCCACCTTACTGTCTCAAACCTGGCTAATGTTCCTTCCTCCATTTCAAATGTTCATAAAATAGGCATTGGAGATCTTGCTCCCCAAAATATGTCATCCGTTTGGTTCAAATGAACTCTTTTTTTTAAAAGATATATATATTTTTTATTTTAGAGAGGAGTGGATGGAGAGAGAGATAGAAACATTAATGATGAGAGAGAATCATCGATCAGCTGCCTACTGGGGATGTGCCCGCAACCAAGGTACATGCCCTTGACCAGAATCGAACCTGGGATCCTTGAGTCCGCAGGCCGACGCTCTATCCACAGAGCCAAACCAGCCAGGACTGGAAATATTTTTTTGAAGTTCTCTTAAGCAAAACTATAAAATTTTCCTATAGATTTAGTCCCTTCCTAGGCTCACCGTTTGGTTGCACAAGCCCTAAGCTGCAGACACACCCTTTGGCGAGAGTGACACAAAGATTTCATCTCATTCATACAGGAGTCATTTCCTGCTGGATGCAAGATTATAAAACCCACATTTGCATGAATAATAATCCATGTGTCTCTACAAATTGCTGTAGAGTCTCCATCAGATCAGAGGTTCGAATGTACTGAACGGGTTGCAGGTAATCTTCTTTTAACATCAGGAAACACGCTACTAGACCAGGCCAATGTGGTGGCTCATGGATATGTTTTCACGGCTGATATGTTCCACCTTGACATGGAATCAGTATTGTGAATTTCATTGTAAAACCTGAGCCTGGTTGAGTGTCAACCTATGAACCAGGAGGTCATAGTTCAATTCCCAGTCAGGGCCCATGCCCAGGTTGTGGGCTCGATCTCCAGTAGAGGGTAGGCAGGAGGCAGCCAATCAATGATTTTCTCTCATTATTGATGTTTCTATCTCTCTCTCTCTCTTCCATCCTTCCTCTCTGAATTCAATAAAAATATATTTAAAAAACCTCAGAGAAGCTTGGCCATATCTCTGGGAAAGGACACCCAAAGCTTTCTGCACGTCCAAGGAGACGTCTATGTGCCCTCTCTGTAGACCACATTTCTTCTTATTCTAATTCCATCTTGTGGATGGAATCAATGATTAGATATTCGACTCATTTAATGCCTCCCTCGTGTCATCTGCTTATGTGAACACTCTTTCACGCATAGGACTCTCAGGGAGGCCCGTTTCTAGGGTATTGTCTAGAAATGTTAGCAATTTAAGGTCAATATCCTTGGGTTTGGGACCCTACGCTTTCTTTTTGACCAAGCGTCCAATAAACAACCATCTTGTTGAGTGTTTCATGCATCATTCATCTCGTGTTTCATGCCACGGATCTTGTATTACAATGAGCCAGAGAGACCCTAGTCACAAGGACACCCCAGGTACGATCTTCCCTGCTCACCTTTGAATATCCCATTATATCCACCGAGTTGGGCTTGGCCCAGCCTGGCCTCCAAATGTCCCCCGTGGTCTGACGTGAAGTAGACAAGCGTGTGATTCCTCAGCCCCAAATCATCAATGGCAGCAAGGAGTTTGCCTGAAACAATAAAAAACAGACCATAAAACAAATAAAATTATAAGCTTTGGGCATCTGTGTTAGTCCCAATGCATGCATATTCTTTTGGGAATCATTGCAAAAATGTTTCTCATCTACAAGGCCTCAAATCTTACACCCCAAGAATAGTGTGCAAGAGCAGAGGGTTTTGCTTAGGGGTTGAGCGTTGACCTTTGAACCAGGAGGTCATAGTTGTGGGCTCCATCCCCAGTCGGTGGCGTGCAGGAGGCAGTCGATCCATGATTGTCTCTCATCACGAAGGTTTCTCTCTCTCTCCCTTCCTCTCTAAAATCAATAAAAAAATATATTTAAAAAAAATAATAGTTATGCCCTATCCTGTTTGGCTAAGTAGATAATGCATCGTTCTGTGGACTGAAGGGTCCTGGCCTTGAATCCGGTCAAGGGCACATGCCTGGGTTGCAAGCTTTATCTCCAGTAGGGGGCATGCAGGAGGCAGCCAATCATGATTGATCTCTCAAAATTGATATTTCTCTCTCTCTCTCCCTCTCCCTTCCTCTATGAAATAAATAAAAAATATATATTTTTAAAAGAGAATCCTATGTGAGCCCACTGTTCTCCCGTCAGCATCACATGTTCAAGAGGTGATTATGGTCAAGTCAGTGTGAACATGGACTTCCTCCTATGCTCGTGCTGATGTTTCTACGGTCCATCCTGCCACTTACCCACATAGAAGTCCATCTCCTCCACGTTATCCCCGTATAAACCGTGCTTGCTGGTGCCAATGAAGTCGTCGGTCGTGGGGAGAGGCGTGTGGACGTGAAGAAACGAGTAAAAGAGGAGGAAAGGTCCTTCGCGGTGCCTGAGAAGACATCGAGCCCATCTCCAGTGAGTCCCCAACCTCTGGGAGTGGGAACCCCATTGTTCTCCGACACACAGGCCCAGTGTGTGTCACGACCCATGAGAGGGGACACACGCAAAAGGCAGCCCCTTTGACAGACGCTCCTGGTTGGAATGGATTCCAGAAGCCTCCAGCCTCCAGCCTCGGCCTCTAATCTTGGGGTGATGCCACCTCTCAGGTGCCAGGACGTGGGTAGGTCATACCGCTCTCAGCGGTCACACAGGGTTATTACTCAAGTCCAGCTCTGCTGGGAGCACTTTCCCAGGGCTCACCAGATCTCAGACTAGAGTCACACCCCAAGACACACACAGGAGACGGTCTGATCGGAGTGGTTCCTCAGAAACATCAGCGCTTTCACAACCCAAGAGCAAGCACGGACAGATAGATCTCGGCAATCTGTCCACACACCTTTGATTCCCATTTGAGGACACAGGGAAAGAGGTTGACCCCTCCAAGTCCTGACAATTGGTCTGCGGGAAAGATAGGTCCTCAGCTGACCAGGGCAGCGTACAACACCATCCCAGTCTTGGGGAAATTTCGGCTCTGTCTGGTGAGATATCAATGT
Organism: Myotis yumanensis; assembly: GCF_028538775.1. Lineage (NCBI taxonomy): Eukaryota > Metazoa > Chordata > Mammalia > Chiroptera > Vespertilionidae > Myotis > Myotis yumanensis. The sequence goes on along the minus strand of NW_027223775.1, from coordinate 10,605,260 downwards.
GTGAAGACTGGGTGAAAAAATAAGCTAGAAACAAGGAAAAGGAGGACTGTGGCCATGGTTGACTGGGTTGAAGGGTGTCCCTCCAAAGTGGTCCCCATAGAAACTCAGAATGTGATCTTATTTGGAATATAGGGTCTTGGGAGATAGAATTCCTTAAGAAGAGGTTAACTGGGGTAGGGTGGGCTCAGAGTCCTTGGGTGTCCTCATAGGAAGAGGGCTGTGAGGAGCTACTCAGACACACGGAGAGGAAAGAAGGACATGTGAAGACGGAGGGAGAAATGGGAGTGATGTGGCCACAAGCCAAGAGCACCAAGGATTTTTGGCAAAAACCAGAAGCCAGAAGAGGAGGTAGCATTAGGGTTAGGGTTAGGGTTAGGTTTGGGGTTAGGGTTAGGGTTAGGGTTAGGGTTAGAGTTAGGGTTAGGGTTAGGGTTAGGGTTAGGGTTGGGGTTAGGGTTCGGTTTAGGGTTAGGGTTAGGTTTAGGGTTAGGGTTAGGGTTAGGGTTAGTGTCAGGGGTATAGTTAGGGTTAGGATCATAGTTACAGTCTAGATTAGGGTTATAGTTAGGGTCAGGGTCAGGGCTAGGGTTAGGCTTAGGGTTAGGGTTACGGTTAGGGTTAGGGTTAGAGTTAGGTTTAGGGTTAGGGTTAGGGTTAGGGTTAGGGTTGGTGTTAGGGTTAGGGTTAGGGTTGGTGTTAGGGTTAGGGTTAGGGTTAGGGTTAGTGTTAGCGTTAGGGTTAGGGTTAGGTTTAGGGTTGGGGTTAGGGTTAGGGTTAGGGTTAGGGTTAGGGTTAGGGTTAGGGTTCGGGTTAGGGTTCGGGTTAGAGTTAGGGTTAGGTTTAGGGTTGGGGTTAGGGTTAGGGTTACGGTTAGGGTTAGGGTTAGGGTTAGGGTTTGTGTTAGGGTTAGGGTTAGGGTTAGGGTTAGGGTTTGTGTTAGGGTTAGCGTTAAGGTTAGGGTTAGGGTTAGGGTTAGGTTTGGGGTTAGGGTTAGGGTTAGGGTTGGGGTTAGGGTTAGGGTAGGGTTAGGGTTAGGGTTAGGGTTAGGGTTAGGGTTTGTGTTAGGGTTAGCGTTAAGGTTAGGGTTAGGGTTAGGGTTAGGTTTGGGGTTAGGGTTAGGGTTAGGGTTAGGGTTAGGGTAGGGTTAGGGTTAGTGTTAGGGTTAAGGTTATGGTTAGAGTTAGGGTTAAGGTTAGGGTTCGGGTTCGAGTTAGGGTTGGCCCCTCTGCACTCAGAAATCATCACGGAGCTAAAACTGAAATCCTGCTGTGCTCGACACACTTTTCCCTGGTTCAGAAGTCTCAGTCCTGTGTCCCGCCCACACTGACACTGTCATTTGAAACCTCTGGCTTCCAGAATGTGAGAGAAAGCGTCCATTCCTGTTGGGTGAAGTCACCCTGTGTGGGGTACATTTTTTTGAGAAGCCCTAGGAAACTAATATACATTAGTTTATTAGTAATATATATATTAGCATATGAGTAAACTAATATACGAATGAGGAATGAGGTCACACCAGTTTCCATCTGATATATCTAAAGGGCCAGCTGAGGTGCTTTTGGCCAATCCTTCTAGAACTTGGCAAGGGCGCCAGGCAATGGAGGAGTTGCCCCAACACGAAACCAGCCATAGAGCTGCACCTACAAGGCAAATAAGGTCCTACTTCTCCCCCACGCTCCCTGGGTGTCGCCTCCCCCTGGGCTGTGGGGTAAAGATGATCAGATTCCTCCAGGTCCCTGAATAAAGAAGAAGTGGTACATATACTCAATAGAACATGACTTAGCCCAAAAAAGAGGAAGGGAATCTTACCATTTGCGACAGAATGGATGGACCGAGAAGGTATTGTGCTAAGTGACTTGAGTCGGACGGAGAAAGGCAAACACCATGTGATTTCATTTATAAATTGAATTAAAACAAAACAAAATAAACAAACAAACAAAAAAACAGAGCCATAGATACAGAGAACAGACCCATGTTGGCCAGAGAGGAGAGGCGTTGGTCGGTTGGGTGGAAAAAAAGGTGACGTGCTTGAGAAATAAAAAATTGGTAGTTACACCGTAGTCATGGGGACGTAAATGACAGCTCAGGGAATATAGTCAAGAACAGCGTAATAACTGTGGATGGTGCCAAGTATCGGGGAAATTACTATGTTGTACACTTGAAGCTAACATCATATTGTACGTCAACTGTAATTTAAAAAGAGAGAGAGAGAGAGAGAGAGAGAGAGAGAGAGAGAGAGATTTGGAACCAAAAAAAAATCCTTTATATCCTTACTCAAGTCTATGTAACAAAGAGGTTGGCATTTCCTCTGGCATATCTCTTGCCAAGACCAAATTGCTCACAGATCCTTGCAGACACCTACTTTTCCTCCTGCTGTAACTCCCCCCTGGAATGCATGCTCACGCCTTCCTTCAGCTCGCTGTAACTGATCTCTGAAGATTCAGGCAAGATATAGTTTCGTCAACAGTGCCTTCCCTCCCTAGTCGGTTTGGCTTGGCCTGTGGACTGAAGGGACCTGGGTTCGATTCCAGTCAAAGGGCACAGGCCCGGGTTGCAGGCTTGATCGCCAGTAGGGGGCGTGCAGGAGGCAGCCAGTCAATGATTCTCTCTCATCATGGATGTTTCTTTTTTTTAAAAAAAAAAATATATTTTATTGATTTTTTACAGAGAGGAAGGGAGAGGGATAGAGAGTTAGAAACATCGATGAGAGAGAAACATCGATCGGCTGCCTCCTGCACGCACCCCCACTGGGGATGTGCCCGCAACCAAGGTACATGCCCTTGACTGGAATCGAACCCGGGACCCTTGAGTCCGCAGGCCAATATCTATCTACTGAGCCAAACCGGTTAGGGCTCATCATGGATGTTTCTATCTTTCCGTCTCCCTCTCTGAAATCAACAAAAATATATTAAAAACAAAATATACTGCCACCCACCAAATATGTATATATATATATATATATATATATATATGTATGTATACACTAGTGGCCTGGTGCATGGATTCCTGCACATTGAAAGGAAATTAATTAGAAGAAATATGTTAATATCGCTACTCACCCTTTCTCTATAATAGAAGTGTCAGAGATGAAAGAATATTAGTAAAATGTATATGAAAATAATATTTAAATTGACGAATAAATAAACAATAACAACATGATATATCAACAACAAAGCCATGATATAAAAAACATGATATAAAAACAAAACATGGTATGAAAGCAACATTGATGAAATCAATGACTGATGTCCTGACCGGTGTGGCTCAGTGGATAGAGCGTCGGCCTGCAGACTCAAGGGTCCCAGGTTCGATTCCAGTCAAGGGCATGTACCTTGGTTGTGGGCACATCCCCAGTAGGGGGCGTGCAGGAGGCAGCCGATCGATGTTTCTCTCTCATCGATGTTTCTAACTCTCTATCCCTCTCCCTTCCTCTCTGTAAAAAAAAAATCAATAAAACATATTTAAAAAATAAAAATCACCAAAATTTTTTAAAAAATCAATGACTGATAAATTGATGAAACGTATTCTAATATCTTCCTGTTTACCACATTAGGAGTAGAAACACTTTATATGTGTCTCGCATGCGAGAGCCAACATTGATTTTTAAATTGGCAGTGCTCATCGTATGTACCAGCCGGCCGGTTGGTCGGTTGGTCGGACGGTCAGTCAGTCGGATGGTCGGTCAATTAGCCTTTTATATATATAGGTAGATAGATACTCATTCCCTTATCTTTTCATGAATCTACAAATAAAAAAATCATCTTTACCTTTCTAAAAACGAAATCGCCTCCTTCACCATGATGGACCCAGCCCTTTCCGCCTTCATGGGCTGCTCGGTAATTTCTTGCTCCCTCATGAGGAGGCAATTCCAGTACAGGGTCGACTGGTAACTGTTTAACCAGAAGTAGCCCAGGAGAAGGATGAATAGGACCAGGGAGAGGATGAGGGCCCAGGGAACGCAGAGCATGCGACTCAGTTTCCCGAGAGCGAGAGTGAGCGCAGCCACGGCCACCAGCTGCACACAGAGCCAGAGTCGGCCGCTGATGGCTAATTCCGCGTCCCGGGAAGGGTCGGGCCAGCATGTGTGGTACAAACTGAACGGCATGCCGTAGAAATAATCGAACCCATAGTGAGACGGGTGGTGGCAGTGGTCATGTCGGAAATTGCAGTTTAAGCCCTGGTGCCATTTCCCTGAAACCAAACACACACACAGATGACACATAACACGCAACACATAACATGCTCACATATGACAAATACCATGAAGTCATATTTTTTTTTCATTTGAAACAAGAAGCCAGGGCACAAAAAAATGGAGTAGACCATATTTTTCTTTTCCTTCAACATCGAAGTTCAGCACGGACTCACGTTGGGCTCTTCTGTACTTGGCAAATGTTTGAAAGTCTGGGTGTGAGTGGACAGGTAGGAAGAAAAATAGAGGCAGGAAAAGGCAATTGTGTGTCTCTTGCAGGGGTGTGAGCTGGGCAGATTCTCATTCACAGACAGGACAAGAAATAGTCACAAATATATCGCGTAATAGAGTCGAGGTAGAGTATAGATGATAGATAGGTAGGTAGGTAGTAATTAGATAGATATTAGGTAGTGAGAAATATGTGATAGAAGGTAGATGGATGAGTAGGTGCATGAATGAATGGATATATAGCTAGACAGAGAGACGAGATATATATATATATATATATATATATATATATATATATATATATATCCTATATAATAAAAGGGTAATATGCAAATTGACCCTCACAGCAGAACGACTGGGAATGACCAGTCGCTATGACACACACTGACCACCAGGGGAGCAGACGCTCAATGCAGGAGCTGCCCCCTGGTGGTCAGGGCGCTCCCACAGGGGGAGCTCTGCTCAGCCACAAGCCAGGCTGACGGCTGCCAGGACAGCGGTGGTGGTGGGAGCCTCTCCCGCCTCCTCAGCAGCGCTAAGGATATCCGACTGCAGCTTATGTCTGCTCCCTGCTGGCCAGTGGACATCCCCCGAGGGCTCCCGGGCTGCCAGAGGGAGGTCTGACTGCCATCTTAGGCCCCGGGGAGCAGGCCTAAGCCAGCAGGTGGACATCCCCTGAGGGGTCCCAGACTGCGAGAGGGCACAGGTTGGGCTGAGGGACCCCCCACCCCGAGTGCACAAATTTTTGTGCACCGGGCCTCTAATATATATCCTAATATATAAAAACCCAGGGTCCATAATGACTGAAGGCTCGACCGACAAGAAGTCAGTCCTGCAGTCAGTGCTGGGTTGCCGTGGCAGTTAGGGGCGATCAGGCTGGCAGGCGGGCAGGCAAGCAGTTAGGAGCCAGTAGTCACAGAGTGTGAGAGGGATGTCCGACTGCCAATTTAGGCCCAATTGGGATCAGGCCTAAACCGGCAGTTGGACATCCCCTGAGGGGTCCCAGATTGGAGAGGGTGCAGGCTGGGCTGAGGGGCATATCAACCCCATGCATGAATTTTGTGCACCGAGCCTCTAAGTATAACTATATATGGTGACGTATTTATGTATTTCAGTTCTCTCTTCTATGTTTCGAAACGTTATTTGCTATTTTTTTCCTATCACTTCATATTATGATGATGATGATTATTATTATTTTTAAATATATTTTATTGATTTTTTACAGAGAGGAAGGGAGAGGGATAGAGAGTTAGAAACATTGATGAGAGAGAAACATCCATCAGCTGCCTCCTGCACGCCCCCTACTAGGGATGTTCCCACAACCAAAGTACATGCCCTTGACAGGAATCGAACCCGGGACCCTTCAGTCCACAGGCCGATGCTCTATCCACTGAGCCACACCGGTTAGGGCATATGATGATTATTTTTAACCGTGTCTTTGTGGTTTCTCCCTCAGGACTTCCACAGTCCTTGTGTTCTTTTGTTTTTCTCTTTCATGGACGCTGTGTTCCTTGGACGCTTGTGTAGACCATGTGAATGGCCTTTGAGGCTTCTGCCTGTGAATGCGAGTTCACTTTTTGAATAATAAGGATTATATGTCACGGGAGGGGGCATTGGGATTTCAGAGACGATTAAGTAGGGTGTGGCCAAGAAAAGTTTGGGGACCATGGCTTTAGACCATGGCTATAAGGTGCAGATATTTCTTTTTACAGAATTAAAACTCAACCTTCCATAAAAAGTCAATTATGCTGCCTGGGCTAGGCTAACATGGCTCAGTGGTTGAGCGTCCACCTATGAACCAGGAGGTCAGCGTTCGATTCCCGGTCAAGGGCACCTGCCCGGGTTGTGGGCTCCATCCCCAGTAGGGGGCGTGCAGGAGGCAGCCGGTCCGTGATTCTCTCTCATCATGGATGTTTCTCTGTCTCTCTTCCTCTCCCTTCCTCACTCTGAAATCAATAAAAATAGATTTTTTTTTTTAAAAAAGCTAATGATGTTAATGCTATTTGTGTGCCCTTGGGTAGACTCAGTACATGTCTTAAATGATGCCTGGTGGATGGGATGCAGGATTACAGAGCCTGCAAAGAAAAGAGAGAGAGAGAGAGAGAGAGAGAGAGAGAGAGAGAGAGAGAGAGAACCATCCTAAATCTTCATCATAGAGAACCATCCTAAATCTTCATCATAGAGCATCTGGACCTGTGCAAAGATGAAGGGCACACGGGGTGACCCGGACACATGTGGGATGAACATCTGGAAAGACCTGGGTGTTAGGTGGGAAGGCGTCTTGTGTCATGGCTGAGCTATGTCTGCAATGGATGGGTTTATATCATTTAGGACACACTGTGTGTGTGTGTGTGTGTGTGTGTGTGTGTGTGTGTGTGTGAAGGGAGCTTCGTTCATTGCAGGTCCTTGGTGAGCCAAGCACAATGATGACAGAGACTTCTGGAGGAGGCAGAGAGCAATAGCTGCTTACCGATGATCGCCGTGCTGTATCCTTGCTCCTTGACCAGGTGTGCAAACGTGGTTTCGTTACGCGGGAGTCCAACAGGGGCCGCGAGAGAGACGATGACACGGTCGTTTCCATCGGAAACCATTCCTAAAGGGGACGGACGAACACGACACAGGTGGACACCATGCGTAGGTAGGTGCCCATCACGGGAAGAGAAAGCGAGTCCTGCCTGGAGGGTGGAGAGCTTGGAAGGTGGACAGAGGACGAACGGGGCAGAGGTATCAAGGTGTGGGGGAGGAAATGGTGTTCTCCAAAGACAAAACTCACACGGGTCCATAATGCAAAACCCCTTGAAACCCTTGTGCACACACACACACACACACACACACACCCATGACACCTTCAGATACACCCCAACCCACTGTCCCCCACTTCCGTAGACAATGGCTGATGGAACATCTAACCTGCACCTGCCTCACCTGGGGCATCTATGCCTCAGAAAAGAAGTCAAGATATGAAATCTTGCTGGGCTGGTGTGGCCAGTGGTTGAGCTTGGACTCAGGAACCAGGAGGTCCTGGTTCGATTCCCAGTCAGGGCACATGCCTGGATTGTGGGCTCGACCCCCAGTAGAAGGCGTGCAAGAGGCAGCCGATCAGTGATTCTCTCATCATTGATGTTTCTCTCTCTCTCTCTTCTCCTCTCTCTCTAAAAATCAATAAAAACATATTTAATAAAAAGAACAAGAGCCCTGACCAGTTTTGCTCAGTGGATAGAGCATCAGCCTGCAGACTGAAGGGTCCCGGGTTCGATTCTGGCCAAGGGCATGTACCTCGGTTGCGGGCACATCCCCAGTAGGAGGTGTGCAGGAGCCAGCTAGCTGATTGATGTTTCTCTCATCGGTGTTTCTAACTCTCTATCCCTCTCTCTTCCTCTCTGTAAAAAATCAATAAAAACATATTTAATAAAAAGAACAAGAAAAATGAAATCTTATGAAGACTTCAAACTCTTGTGTTTCTACTAAAAATTTTTTCCTGACAATAGAGTCTAGTTCTATTTGTAGGACAGATGTGTAAGCTCATTTCCTGTCCAGAACCTGAAGTCGGGGCATCTCGGAAGAGTAGACACATCGGTTTTGAACCCCCTTATGACTAGAGTTGATGTCAAGTAGGTGGGTGGGACCCGTCACCCTGGGACTGAAGACTTATAATTCATGGGCAAGGAACGGAAGAAAGCAGGTGAAGTTTTTGAAGGATTCAGGGACAGAAGAACACCCCGAGATAGCCAACAGGTGTCTCCAGTGGGTAGTAGAAACTGGGGAGACTTTGCTCAATCCTATTGACAGTGATGCCAGGATCCTGGGTGCATTGAACATTCTTGAGCAACCTAGCTAGGCCTGGACAGTTCTCCAAACGGGTCCATCCTGACTTCCTTCCAAAATACGAGCCAACTCAGGGGTTGGGAACAAAATTGTGCAACAGGGGACAAAGCAGGTAAAGAGAAAAAAAAACACACACAAACCTTTTCAGATAAAAATCAGGAGAGCAAATCAGGGCAGGAATTCTCAGAGAGTGAGCGCCTATCTTTTCTTATTTTTATTTTTTTAAAATATACTTTTATTGATTTCAGAGAAGAAGGGAGACGGAGAGAAAGACAGAAACATCCATGAGGAGAGAGAATCATGGGCCGGCCGCCTCCTGCACGCCCCCCTACTGGGGATGGAGCCCACAACCCGGGCCTGTGCCCTGAGCGGGAATCGAACCGGGAACCTCCTGGTTCATAGGTCGACGCTCAACCACTGAGCCACACTGGCCGAGCCATGCCCCCAATTCTAACACGACAGCAGGGAGGGGCCCCGTTCACACACCTGATCGGATCGGGTACCTTCCCGTGAGGAAAGCAGACCGGCTTGGGGTGCACAGGGAGGCGGCGGCGATGTGCTGTGTCAGCTGGACACCATCTCTGGCCAAGCTGTCGATGTTGGGGGTCCTGGGAAGAGAGATGGAGGGGATGCTGAAGAATTGGGGTGGGAGGAGAGAGAGAGAGAGAGAGAGAGAGAGAGGGCGGGGAGGGAATGGTGGGGAGGGAGTGACAGAGGCAGAGACAGAGAGACACAGAGAAAGACACACAGAGAAACACACACACACACACACACACACACACACACAGATCTGCAGGTTAAAAAAATCTGTTTCTGCCCTGACCGGTGTGGCTCAGTGGATAGAGCGCCGGCCTGCGGACTGGAGGGTCCCAGGTTCGATTCCCGGTCAAGGGCATGTACCTGGGTTGCGGGCACATCCCCAGTGGGGGGCGTGCAGGAGGCAGCTGATGGATGTTTCTCTCTCATCGATGTTTCTAACTCTCTATCCCTCTCCTTCTCTCTTCCTCTCTGTAAAAAAATCAATAATATATATATATATATTAAAAATCTGTTTCCTATAATTTCCTGAGCTTAATTGGGAAGAAAACATATCTTGGAATGCAAACCCTATTCTACCTTTTTTTTTTTTTTTGGAAGCTGTTGTTTTTTTTGCAGAACTGGTATAATTTGGTTTTGCAAATCAAATACATATATATAATCCTAATATCAAATATAATAAAATGTAATCTATACTAATAAAAGCCTAGGTGGTCCTCACACACTTGTGCGACGCCCTCACGTCATCACAGGATGGCGGCCACAAGATGACCGCCCTCACGTCATCACAAGATGGCCGCCACCAGATGGCCAGCAGGGGAGGGCAGTTAGGTGTGACTGGGTTATCAGGGGAGGGCAGTTGGAGGTGACCAGGCTGGCAGGGGAGGGCAGTTGGGGGCCATCAGGCCAGAGGGGAGGGCAGTTGGGGGTGATCGGGCCAGCAGGGGGTCAGTTAGGTGTCAATCAGGCAAGCAGAGGAGAGGTTAGGGGATGATCATGCTGTCAGGCAGAATCGGTTAGGGGCAATCAGACAGGCAGGCAGGCGAGCGGTTAGGAGCCATCAGTCCTGGATTGTGAGAGGGATGTCCGACCGCCGGCTTAGGCCTGATCCCCCAGTCAGACATCCTCCGAGGGGTCCCCGATTGGAGAGGGTGCAGGCCGGGCTGAGGCACACCGTGCACCGTGCACGAATTTCGTGCACCGGAGCCTCTAGTCCAATATAATCAAAAGCCTAATATGCAAATCGACCAGACGGTGGAACGATGGGCCACCAGGGAACAGATGGTCAACACAGGAGCTGCCCCCAGCCTGCACGCCCCAGGCCAACCAAGGCAGGTGCCAGCAGGCCCCCCCCGCCCTGCGATCGCCCCACAGATCAGCCCTGATCGTCGGCCAGCTCTAGGGACCCCACCCGTGCACGAATTTCATGCACCGGACCTCCAGTAGATAACAAAATCAAGACGCATAGAGGTGAGGTAAGTTGTCCGAGGTTGCACAACCAGGAGGGCAGAATCAAGACTCAAATCCACATGCATTTAATATGACCTCATTCTCAAAGAGGAAGCCAACAAAATAACGTTGCTGTGGCAGGGAGAAGCGGTCACGAGAGCCATCAACCCTCCCAGCCTCGAGGACACACCTGATGGTGTCGTTTCCATAGCAACCCAGGTCTCCAATCCCAAGGTCGTCGGCCATTATCAGGACGATATTAGGCTTGTCATCGTCCGCCCTTTGCGACTGGCCCACGGTGAGGAGTAACCACATCCAAGACAGGGACGCCCAGCGCCTCCTGAAAAGCAAGCACGGGTTGTAAGGAAACACCCTTTTCTGGATGGTTTCAGGGTCCATGTTCCACGCCTCATCATCTTCTGTGAAGGCAACAGGGTAGGTTGGACGCCAGGCACATGTCCCAGGACAGGGCCTCCGGGCTTCTCTCTCCAAGTCCAGGTCGCTCATCGCTGTTGAATGGTACCCGCCCTGCTCAGGGGCTGGCTCTCCTGGGTGCTCAACACACTCAAACTCATTGCTGTCCTAGGAGGTGGAATCCGAGAACGTAGATTTGCTCGGAGACAGAGCATTTGTTCCTGGGGTGAGAGGCGCTAAGTCGTAGGAGGTGGTGTTGGTGGTTATGTTGCTGACGTGTGCTTATGATTCCTGACATGTGGTTATGGTGATATTGCACAGACTTATGCAATTAGGCTCCCGGTTAATTTGTTGACTCGTGGTTAAGGTTACACTGCTAAGACGTATGCACTTATGTTACTGGTTGTGTGGCTGACTCCCTTCACGTGAAAATGTAATTGTGTGTGGGTATACCAGCTTTGTGGAAAAAAGCAAAACATTTGGTAGAAAGGAAAGCGGGGCCGGGGGGGGGGGGGCGTGGAAGAAAGATGAATCCTGGAACCTGGACATGGATTTAGTCCGCTTCCTAATTATGCTCAGTCCCAACTCCAGTCCTGATTTCTCCAACACAGCCTATGAATTAAAAGCCTAATATGCTAAGTGTCTGGTCGACCAGTTGGCCGTTAAATCCATCAAGGCGTAATACGCAAATGATACCCTACAGCCGCTCAACCGCTGGCTGTGATGTGCACTGACCACCAAGGGGCAAACAGGCAACCCGTTGACCAGTTGCTATGACGTGCACTGACCACCAGGGGGCAGACGCTCCGACCGGTACGTTAGCTTGCTGCTGGGGTCCAGCTGAACAGGACTGAGCGAGATGGGCCAGCGGCATCCTGCAGCCCTCCCGTGGTCCATCCCCAGCTGGCCCACCTTCCTCGTCCTTCTCTAGCCCCTACTGTGCTGAGGTCCCTTTCCTGGCCTGCGCCCTCTCTCAACCCAGGACCCCTTGGATGTTGGAGAGCTGGTTTCGGCCCAATCCTGCAGGACAGGCCGAGAGACCCCACTGGTGCCCGAATTCGTGCACCAGACCTCTAGTAAATAATATTTCTCTTCCTATTGGGTCTCTACCAGATATCAGGTAATGGATATTGGATCCATTGGTTCAATCTCTGTGCTGTCTTTATTCATGATGTAAAACCATCGTTAAATATTTACTCTGGGAAGGAGGCGGTAGAAAGATTCCCTGACTCCATCTGTTCCCAGACCCTTTATAAATCCTCTGATACAACTGTTGACTCAGGATTGACACTCTGCTGTCCCCAAACTTTCGACCCCCAGAAATGTTAACAAGAAGTCTACGGCCAGGGCTTTGTCTATGGACAAACCATAATAATCACAGAAATGCTTTCATCTTCACCAAAATGATTGCGTTGTTTCTCTCAATTCCTCTTTGTACAGCATTTCAAAATAATACAGACCCTGGCCAGGTAGCTCAGGTGGTTAGAGCATCGTGCTGATATGACAAGGTTGCGAGTCCGATCCCTGGTCAGGGCACACAAAGAATCACCCAATGAGTGCATGACTAAGTGGAACCACAAATCTCTCTCTCTCTCTCTCTCTCTCTCTCTCTCTCATAAATCAATAAATATAAAATAAGTGTGTTGGAAATTGGCCATTTCTATTTGTTTCAATTGTCTACCTCTCTCCTACTTCCTTTTTCATTATGAACTTATGAACCCAGAAGATAAATGTAGGCATTTGACAGCTAACCACATAATGAATGCACAATAGTGCATGCCTCTAGCTATCGAGCTGACTTCACAGATGCCACAAAATTATGCATCAGCATCAGTGCCTTTGCCCGGTGGCTTATTACTTCCCGTACCTGAGCATCATCTTGGAGATCTGAGCACCTTCTTATTTCCTTTGGCCGACGATCGAAGCTCCTGGAAAGAAAAGTGTGTCATCTTTGGGTTGCTTAAGTCAGCTCCCGTTTGGAAAGGCTCCCTTAATTTGTGGATTCTATCTCTACTTCCAGCAATCAAAAACTGGTTTTCTCACATTCTCGTGGCATGAACCCCAAGCTCTCAATTACTTGTATCTCTTGGCCCATTAAGGAAGAGCTTGAGCTGTGCCAAGTTCTGGGGCCATCCAGCTCCTTTTTGGGGTGTGAGTTACTTGGCTGCGTCCCTAAACCTACCCTCAGATAGGCCTCGTGAGCACATAACCTCAAGAAGAAGCAGAACCTCAGAGTTTAATCTCACCACATCTACGTGGAATGAACTCAGATCCCCTAAAAAGAAGCGATGTCTTTATCTCCGTCTTTGGTTGGCCATTAGTCCAAAGGGAGACCACTATCTGGTGATTTTAGGAAAGCTAAGAGTTGTTACACACTGGGGGTGGCTGGAGGGGGGGGGGGTGCGCTGTGATGACCAAGGGACATGATAGCAATAGTCATTGCCATGAAAGAAAAGGAACAAAAAACCTGAAATTCCATCGGTAAGTCATTACCTGTGTTTGAACCTTAAAATTCAACTAGGTACTGAATGCTAATCGTCTCCTTCAAACATCCATCCTAAAAACCCTGAAACAACCATCAGAAAGAATGTGTGCACCCCTATGTTCATAGCTGCATGATTTACAACAGCTAAGATCTGGAAACAGCCCAAGTGCCCATCAGCAGACGAGTGGATAAAACAGCTGTGGTCCATCGACACCGTGGAATACTATGCAGCCCTGAAAAAGGAGGGTCTCTTACCCTTTGAGACGGCACGGAGGGACCTGGAGATCATGATGCTGAGTGAAATAAGCCGGTCAGAGAAAGACACGTATCCCATGATCCCATTCACAGGTGGAATCTAATGAACAAAATATACTGACCATCCCCCCAAAACGGACCAGAGACTTGGATACAAGAAGCTGACTGACCAATCTCAACAGGAAGGGGGTGGGTGAGGGGATGGGAAGAGATTAACCAAAGAACTTAAATGCATGCTAGAGGCCCGGTGCTCCAATACGTGCACCAGTGGGGTGCCTCGGCCTGGCCTGTGGGATCGGGCCGAAACCGGCTCTCCGACATCCCCCGAGGGGTCCCGGATTGTGACAGGGAACAGGCCAGGCCGAGGGACCCCACTGTTGCAGGATCAGGGCTGGGGAGGGACATGGGAGGTTGGCCAGCCAGGGAGGGACCACGGGAGGGAGGGCTCCAGGGCGTGTCCGGCCTGTCTCGCTCAGTCCCTGATCAACCGGACCTCAGGAGCAAGCTCACCTACTGGTTGGAGCATCTTCCCCCTGGTGGTCAGTGCACGTCATAGCAACTGGTCAAATGGTCAACTGCCCCCTGGTGGTCAGTGCACGTCATAGCGACTGGTTGACCAGTCGACTCTCTGCCCCCTGGTGGTCAGTGCACATCATAGCAACTGGTCAAATGGTCAACTGCCCCCTGGTGTTCAGTGCACATCATAGCGAGCAGTTGATCGGCCTTAGCAGATCATTAGCATATTATGCTTTGATTGGTTGAATGGACGACCGGACAACCGGACAGTTAGCATATTAGGCTTTTATTATTTAGGATATGAGTAGCCAATGGGCACAGACAATACTGTGGAGATCTGGAGAGGGGCTGCGGCTGGGGGGCGGGGGACAGAGATGGGGAAATGGGTGACATCTCGAATAGTGTCAACAACAGCCCGGCCACGGTGGCTCAGTGGTTGAGCCTTGACCTAGGAACCAGGAAGTCGAGGTTCGATTCATGGTCAGGAGGCAGCCCACACACGATTCTCTCTCATCACTGATCTCTCTCTCTCTCTCTCTCTCTCTCTCTTCTTCTTCTCTGAAATCAATAAAAATGCATTTGTTAAAAAAAGAGAGGCCAAGAATGTCTCTACTCATATATCTACTCACGTATCCACTCATAATCCGGCTGTTGTAGCTCATGGTTGAGCCTTGACCGAAGAACCAGGAGGTCATGGGTTCGATTCCCGGTCAAGGCCGCATGCCCGGGTTGCAGGCTCCATCCCCAGTAGGGGGCGTACAGGAGGCAGCCGATCCAAGATTCTCTCTCTCCTCATGGATGTTTCTCTCTCTTCCTCTCCCTGAAATCAATAAAAAACCTTTTCTTTTTTTTAAAAAAAGGAGAGAACGAGGAACATCTCTACCCATATATCTGCTCTCGTATCTACTCACCCATCTCCCAGGGGCGGGCCCTGCCCGTGGGCGAAGTTTTGGAATTGACACACACACACCCCTGCCAGCCGCACACCCGGAATCTTGGCCGGTTCCGATGAGGGATCGTTGTGGCTACTTGTCTTTCCATTTTTTATTTTTATTTTTTGGCATTTTAAGCGCCTGTTCTTTGATTTTCAATGCACCAAACCGGAGGAAGCCGGCCCCAGTGGACGCTGAACAACTGGTCTGTGCCTGTCTGTCTGTCTGTCTCTCTATCTCTGTTTCTCTCTTTATCTCTCTCTTTTTCTGTCTCTCTTTCTCTCTCTGTATCTCTATCTCTCTCTATCTCTCTCTTTCTCTGTATCTCGTTCTGTCTCTCTATCTCTGTCTCTCTCCCTTTCTCTCTCTGTCTCTATCTCTCTGTATATATCTGTCTCTCTCTATTTCTCTATATCTATCTGTCTCTGTCTCTCTCTTTCTCTCTCTATTTCTCTCTCTCTGTATCTCTATCTCTGTCTCTCTCTACCTGTTTCTCTCTTTCTCTCTCTGTCTCTGTCTCTCTCTGTTTCTCTATCTCTGTCTCTCCCTCATTCTCTCTCTGTCCCTATCTCTCTACATATATCTGTCTCTCTTTCTCTATTTCTCTATCTCTGTCTGTCTCTGTCTCTCTCTTTCTCTCTCTATTTCTCTCTATTTCTCTCTCTTTCTCTCTCTCTGTATCTCTATCTCTGTCTCTCTCTGTCTGTCTCTCTTTGTCTCTCTCTGTCTCTATCTCTCTGTATATATCTGTCTCTCTCTATTTCTCTATTTCTGTCTGTCTCTGTCTCTTTTTCTCTCTCTATTTCTCTCTCTCTCTCTGTATCTCTCTCTCTCTCCCTCCCTGTCTCTCTCTGTCTCTCTCTGTCTCTATCTCTCTGTATATATCTGTCTTTCTTTCTCTCTTTCTCTATCTCTGTCTGTCTCTGTCTCTCTCCATTTCTCTCTCTCTCTCTCTCCCTCCCTCCCTGTCTCTCTCTTTCTCTCTCTGTCTCTATCTCTCTGTATATATCTGTCTCTCTCTATTTCTCTATCTTTGTCTGTCTGTCTCTCTCTCTCTCTCTCTCTATTTCTCTCTCTCTCTCTGTCTCTCTCTCTCTCTCTGTCTCTCTCCCTGTCTCTCTCCGTCTCCCTCCTGGGAAGCTCAGCTGTCCACTGTCAGATGCGCTGTGCTCACTTCCACCCCCTGAAGAAATAACCAACCTTCATTCCACCAAACATCCCCCTGATGGGTCACCCCAAAACCCGTGTGGCCACCATCCTGAGAACCCCACGGGCCGGGCCCAACAGCAGATCTGCACCAACGGGCCCAGACCCGCCCCCAAACACCTGCCCCGACTCACCTGCCGGGGTCACCTGCCCGTGACGGTCTCTACCTGATTCTGGGACAGAACAGCAAGGCCGTCCTGAGGGACATGGGGCCCTCCCGGCGGCCACCGGGCACCTGTCCCCAACCCGCTGCCCCTGTGGGGTTCTGCCCAGTCCGGTGGGAAGGTAGGTCTTCCCGGGTAGAAGGACTTCACCTGAGAGACTCACCTGTGGGATATGCAAATGAGGCTGTTCGTCCTCCCCCTGATTTGCATAATCCAGGTTGAAAAAACAGAAACACCTGCGGACTTGCTCACCTGGGCGACACCTCTTATCCGAGGCCCAAATGCTCAGGGGGATGGGAACCCCATTCCCCCCAACACGCTGTGGGTTCCCATCAAATGATTAAATCCACCCCCGGCCGGTGTGGCTCAGTGGGTAGAGTGTCGGCCGGCGGACTGAAGGGTCCCGGGTTCGATTCCTGTCAAGGGCATGTCCCTCGGTTGCGGGCTCCTCCCTGGGCCCCCCGGCCCCCGGCCCCCGGCCCTGGTTGGGGTGCACCTGCAGGAGGCAACCCATCCATGTGTCTCTCTCCCATCGAGGTGTCTCTCTGTCTCTCCCTCTCCTTTTTTCTTAAAATACTAGAGGCCCAGTGCATGAATTCATGTACCGGTGGGGTCCCTTGGACTTGCCTGTCGGAACTGGCTCCCCGACATCCCCCGAGGGGTCCCGGATTGCGCGAGGGCGCAGGCCAGGCTGAGGGACCCCACTGGTGCACGATCGAGGCTGGGGAGGGACACCAGAGGGCTCCAGGGCGTGTCCAGCCCGCCTCGCTCAGTCCCTATCGGCCGGACCCCAGCAGCAAGCTCACCTACTGGTTGGAGGGTCTGCCCCCTGGTGGTCAGTGCACGTCATAGCGACTGATCGACTGGTCGACTGTCTGCCCCCTGGTGGTCAGTGCACGTCATAGCGACTGATCGACTGGTCGACTGTCTGCCCCCTGGTGGTCAGTGCACGTCATAGCGACTGGTCGACAGGTCGGATGTCTGCCCCCTGGTGGTCAGTGCACGTCATAGCGACTGGTGGACCAGTCAACTGTCTGCCCCCTGGTGGTCAGTGCACATCATAGCGACTGGTCGACCGGTCGACTGTCTGCCCCCTGGTGGTCAGTGCACATCACAGCGAGCGGTTGAGCGGCCTTAGCATATCATTAGCATATTACGCTGTGATTGGTTGAACGGAAGATGAGACAACTGGACACAGCATATTAGGCTTTTATTATATAGGATATTTTTTATTGATTTCAGAGAGGAAGGGAGAGGGAGAGAGAGGAAAAAACACCCATGAGGAGAGAGAATCATGGACTGGCTGCCTCCTGCACGCCCCCTATTGGGGATGAAGCCCACAACCCGGGCATGTGCCCTTGACCGGGAATCGAACCCTGACCTCCTTGTTCAGAGTCCAATGCTCGACCACGGAACGACGCCAGCCAGGCCCACCTACAGTCCTTCAAAAGTCTCTGACTCCCTGTCCCTGGGCACTGGTGCTATTTGGGACTCAGCCCATCTGGTTTCCATCTGACCTAGAACATTGATAATCCCTTTCCCCTGTGGCCTCGTGTGTTCCTCCTCCCGTGACCCTGACGCCCACAAAGTGTTCCTTTCTGGGTTGGAGCCTGTTTGCTTTAGGTTCTCTCAGCCAGGAATCCGGTCCGTTCTTGCCACGCTCGCCCCTTTATTTTATTTTTAAAAAATGTATTTTTATGGATTTCAGAGAGAGGAAGGGAGAGAGAGAAACATCCACGACGAGAGAGAATCACGGATCGGCCGCCTCCTGCACGCCCCCTTCTGGGGATCGAGCCTGCAACCCGGGCCTGTGCCCTTGACCGGGAATCGAACCCGGGACTCTTTGATTCATAGGTTGATGCTCAACCACTGAGCCACACTGGCTGGGCTGGGACTATTTTTTTTAATCTATTTTATTTTCATAAATAAATTTCATCTGTACGTGAGATTTTGTGCGAGACTTGTCTTTCACTGATGGGCTTATCCCACTCGATAAAAATCAACCTCCTTTGTCTTTCTTTCTTTCTTTCTTTCTTTCTTTCTTTCTTTCTTTCTTTCTTTCTTTCTCTTTTTAGCTAATCCTCACCCACGCATATTTTTCCATTGATTTATTATTTTTTTAAAATATACTTTATTGATTTTTCACAGAGAGGAAGGGAGAGGGATAGAGAGATAGAAACATCGATGAGAGAGAAACATCGATCAGCTGCCTCTTGCACGCCCCCCACTGGGGATGTGCCCACAACCAAGGTCCATGCCCTTGACCGGAATCGAACCCGGGACCCTTCAGGACTTGGGCTGATGCTCTAACCACTGAGCAAGACCAGCCAGGACTTCCTTCCTTCCTTCCTTCCTTCCTTCCTTCCTTCCTTCCTTTCTTTCTCTCTCTCTCTCTCTCTCTCTCTCTCTCTTTCTCTTTCTTTCTTTCTTTCCTCTTTCTTTCTTTCTTTTCTCTCTTTATGAATCCTCTGACCTAGTTCCATCGCCTGGATTGCGTAAACGGGTGAAAATTCGCCAAGACTTCCATCAGAACACGTGTGTTGGCTCATGCCTGACGGGTGTGCGTCCAATATCGGCGGCTTTCCGGCTCCTCTGAGCTGGCATGATCCTGGCTCCCCCGAGTCATAGGTGGACGGTTCTAGGGCCACCGGATCCATTCGGGGTCCCCGGAAGCCTCTACCTTTGGTCAGAACGAAGGTTTGGGCAGCCAGCCCAGCTCTCAGGTCGGCCTTGGGCGCGGAGAGAAAGACAGTCCATCCGGCCGGCGTGGCTCCGAGGTTGAGCGTCGACCTGTGAACCAGGAGGTCCCGGGTTCGATTCCCGGTCAAGGGCACATGCCCGGGTTGCGGGCTCGGCCCCCAGTAGGGGGCGTGCAGGAGGCGGCCGGTGCATGATTCTCTCTCATCATGGATGCTTCTCTCTCTCTCTTTCTCCATCTCCATCTCTCTCTCTTCCTTCTTCTCTGAAACCAGTAATATATATATATATACACACACTAGAGGCTCAGTGCACGAATTTGTGCACAGATGGGGTTAGGCTGGCCTGGCCTCAATCGAGGCGGATTGGGGCTGGAATCGTCAGGAGGAGGAGATGGTAGGAGGTTGGCCGGCCGGCCTGAGCCAATCAGGACCAGGATGGATGGGGGGAGGGGTCGCTGGTGAATGACCTATGAGCACCACCCCCGATTGGGGTGGGGGGGCCAATGGGGGCAGGGCCAGCCATGGGGAGGGGCTGTGAGCAGTAGGTCAGACAGTCATGCTCATGATTGGGGTCAGGAGGCCGACTGGGGGCCAGAGGCTGGGGGAGGCGCCGTGGAAGGTTGGGTGGCCAGTCCCATCCCCGATTGGTTTGAGGGGGGCCAGTTGGGGGTGGAGCTGGCTGGGGGGAGGGGCTGCAGGAGGTTGGCCGGCTGGCCACACCCCCTGTTCGGACCAGTTCGCTGGCCACAGTGGGCGTCATAGGGACCCGTCATTCGGGTCGTTATGGCGTCCTGGTTGCTGGCTTTTTGTTTATATAGATACACGTGTCTATACACATATATAGGGTGTCCCAAAATTCACGCAAGAAGTCATTTTGATAGAAAACACAGGTTTATCATTAAAAATTGTAAGTTTTTTATTGATTCATAAAGGACACAGTCTAGGGTTATGTATGGAACAGCACATCGGGTCAATGGCCTCCACAGCTTTGCTGGCACAGACGCAAAGCCCCGGTCTTCATGGGTCTTCCTTGTCCCTGCTCCTGGGCCGTCATTGGTACTTGGTGATGCTGATCGAATTGAAGGGATTGACATCCAAGGGCAACAGATATTAGAATCTGATTCAATAAACCCAGTCAAATCAGGCTTTTATTTTTTATTGTTGTTGTTAATGCTCACGCAGAATTCAAATCTTGCGTGAATTTTGGGACACCCTTTATATAGAGAGAGATATAGATATAGATATAGATTAGATATAGATATAGATATAGATATAGATATAGATGATATAGATATAGATATAGATGATATAGATATAGATATAGATATAGATATAGATGATATAGATATAGATATAGATATAGATGATATAGATATAGATATAGATATAGATATAGATATAGATGATATAGATATAGATATAGATATAGATATAGATATAGATATAGATATAGATATAGATGATATAGATATAGATATAGATATAGATGGCACCATCTCTCCCCACTGATACCGGCAGCAAATATTCTAGCAGCCGATGGCCACAACCTTCATCTCGGACTGACTTGCTTGGTGTGCACAACCGGAAATATCTCGCTTTCGGAGAACAAGAAAAATAGGTTTATTGGCGCGATGCTGATGCATTCAGTGCCTGGTGAGTTCGTGTTCAAGAAAAAAAACGTTAATTTTTATTTACATGTCCTAGTATTTTATGTAAGCAATGACTCCTGGACTTCAGCTGTTCACATCCAGCGCGTCTCCATCCCAGCGATGGCGAACCTATGACACGCGTGTCAGCGGTGACACGAGGACTCATTCTTTCGGTTGATTTCTCTTTGTTCAATGGCATTTAAATATATGAAATAAATATCAAAAATATAAGTCTTTGTTTGACTGAGGTTGCAAAGATCAAAAAAATTTCTACAGGTGACACAGCACCAGCGTGAAGTTAGGGTTTTTCAAAATGCTGGCACGCCGAGCTCAAAAGGTTATTGTGTCTTAAATATTAATGTTTAATTGTTTTCTTTCAATATCGCCATCGCTGCTCTATGGGAATAAACCTACGTTGCTATGGAAACGGGAGCTTGTGTTGGTCTGCTCACCCGCCTGCCTGATCGCCCCTAACTGCTCACCTGCCTGCCTGATCGCCCCTAACCACTCACCTGCCTGCCTGATCACCCCTAACTGCTCACCTGCCTGCCTGATCGCCCCTAACTGCTCACCTGCCTGCCTGATCGCCCCTAACCACTCACCTGCCTGCCTGATCGCCCCTAACCACTCACCTGCCTGCCTGATCGCCCCTAACCACTCGCCTGCCTGCCTGATCGCCCCTAACCACTCGCCTGCCTGCCTGATCGCCCCTAACCACCTCTGCCTTGGCCCCTGCTGCTGCGGCTTCATCCAGAAGGACATCCAGAATGACTCCTGGGAGGTTGCTCGGCTGTCCGGTCTAATTAGCATATGACACTCTCATTATTATAAGACTAGAGGCCCGGTGCACGAAATTCAGGCATTGGCAGGATGGCTAGGCCTGGCCGGCGGGTCAGGGCCAATAGGTGCCTTCAGGCTGCCGACCAAAGCCTTACTGCATTCTGCGCTGCCCCCTGGTGGTCAGCACACGTCTTAGCGAGTGGTCAAACTGCTGGTCTTCTGGTCGAACTCCCCAGGGGACAATTTGCATATTGGCCTTTTATATACATACATTTATATTTCATCGGCGACCTAAAATTCTCCTTGGGAAAAAAACTAACAGAATAAAATACAGACAGGAGCCCAGCCAGGGGGCCTCAGTGGTTGAACTCCAACCTAGGAACCAGGAGGTCCCGGGTTCGAGTCCCGGTCAAGGGCACACGCCCGGGTTGCGGGCTCGATCCCCAGTAGGGGGCGTGCAGGAGGCAGCCGGTCCGTGATTCTCTCTCATCACGGATGTTTCTCTCCCTCTCTTCCTCTCCCTTCCTCGCTGAAAAAAGAATTTTTTCTCTTAAATTAAAAAAACACACACACAAGGAAATTACAGATGCCAATGGATACCTGACCGTTGAAGTCACCTCATTACTTTGGGTGACGGGATCTTTGGTTCCGGACCATTATTCTCACTTCGTAAGCTAATCAGATGTCATCCCTAGATTATGTGAAACCCCGCCTTGGTCCGCCCAATGCAGAGAGCTTTTCTGCGATGCTTGCATGTTCCTAGCGTCCCGGGATATATATTCTCTTCCCAGGGTGGGTGGCGGGGCCAGGAAATGAAACCATGGGTAGAAACAGCCCCTTCAAACGAATTACGTTCAGCCCGGCCGGTGTGGCTCAGTGGTTGAGCGTCCACCTGTGAACCAGGAGGTCAGGGTTCGATTCCCCATCAAAGGCACATGCCCGGGTTGTGGGCTCGATCCCCAGTAGGGGGCGTGCGGGAGGCAGCGGATGCATGATTTTTCTGTAGATGTTTCTTTTTTTTTTTTTTAATATATTTTTTTCCCTGGCCGGTTTTGCTCAGTGGATCGAGCGTCAGTCTGTGGACTGAAGGGTCCCGGGTTCGAATCCGGTCAAGGGCACATGCCCGGGTTGCAGGCTCCATCCCCAGTAGGGGGTGTGCAGGAGGCAGCAGACGCATGATTTTTCTGTAGATGTTTCTTTTTTTTTTTAATATATTTTTTGCCCTGGCCGGTTTGGCTCAGTGGATACAGCATCAGTTTGTGGACTGAAGGGTCACGGGTTCGATTCCGGTCAAGGGCATGTACCTTGGTTGCAGGCACATCCCCAGTAGGGGGCGTGCAGGAGGCAGCTGATCGATGTCTCTCTCTCATCGATGTTTCTAACTCTCTGTCCCTCTCCTTTCCTCTCTGTAAAAAAAAAATCAATAAAATATAAAAAAAATATTTAAAATATATTTTTTATGAATTCAGGGAGAGGAAGAGAGAGAGAGAAACATCCATGATGAGAGAGAATCATGGACCGGCTGCCTCCTGCACGCCCCCTACTGGGGGTCGAGCCCACAACCCGGGCCTGTGTCCTTGACCAGGAATCGAACCCTGACCTCCTGGTTCACAGGTCGACGCTAACCACTGAGCCACGCCGGCCGGACCGCCCTCCTCTCTTGCCTGGGACCTCAGAGGCCAGTGCCAGCAGCCCGGCCTGTCATCTGGGCAGATAAGAGAGGAGACCGATGGATTTCAGACACGTCTGCGTCAGCCTCTGGCAGGAGATCAGTGAGAGGAACTCGGCCGAGGGCCAAGGGCTCTGGAGCAGCTCTGGTCAGAGACCCACTCAGCAAAACCTTTGCTCTCGGGGCCCCCAAAGGTCCCCAAATACCCGAGGTCCTTTATTGGCCAAGAGATAAGACACGTCCAAGGGGTAAATACAGCCAAGCAGCACAGCAGCACGGTTTTTCAGGAAACCAGCTCTTTTTTCTTCAAAAAAAAATAAAAATGTTTTAACTGGCCCTGGCTGGTGTGGCTCAGTGGATAGAGCGTCGGCCTGCGGACCAAAGGGTCCCGGGTTCGATTCCCGGTCAAGGGCATGGACCTGGGTTGCGGGCACATCCCCAGTGGGGGGCGTGCAGGAGGCAGCTGGTCGATGTTTCTCTCTCATCGATGTTTCTAACTCTCTATCCCTCTCCCTTTCTCTCTAAAAAATCAATAAAACATATTTTAAAAAATGTTTTAATTGATTTTTTAGAGAGAACAAAGGGACAGATAGAAACATCATTGAGTGCATTTTAAAAATATATATATATTTTTATTGATTTCAGAGAGAGGAAGGGAGAGGGAGAGAGAGAGAGAAACATCCATAATGAGAGAGAATCATGGACCGGCTGCCTCCCGCACGCCCCCTACTGGGATCGAACCTGCAACCCGGGCCTGTGCCCTTGACCGGGAATCGGACCCGGGACCTTCTGGTTCATAGGTCGACGCCCAACCACTGAGCCACATTGTGGCTGCCTTTTGCCATTTCTAGTACCTGGGCTTGAAAGAAAAGAAAGAAAGAAAGAAAGAAAGAAAGAAAGAAAGAAGGAAGGAAGGAAGGAAGGAAGGAAGGAAGGAAGGAAGGAAGGAAGGAAGGAAAACAATTAAACACCTCCTACTTCTAAGCCTTTCTGGTCTAATCAATCAAGTGATACAAGATCAATGAAACGCAGAAAATCTACGTTGAATCCAGGGGCCATGGAGAGTTCACAGCAGCAGCAAAATTCCTAAGCCCCTGGGGCGACGGTGGGAATGTATGGCCTTTTGGGCAAAGGAGAGGGGGGTGGGGTGGGTGGCAGTGGGGTCTGAGGTTTCAAAACAGAGGGGCTGACATGGAGGGACTTGAGAAAGACGAGAGCGAGACCAGAAATAGTGGGACATGGCAGGCCCTTGTCTAAAGCCAGCTGTGTGCCCCAGCTGGGGTGGCTCAGTGGAGAGAGCGTCGGCCTGTGGACTGAAGGGTCCCGGGTTCGATTCCAATCAAGGGCACGTACCTGGGTTGTGGGCTCAATCCCCAGTGGGGGGTGTGCAGGAGGGAGCCGATCCATGATTCCATCTCATCATGGATGTTTATCTATCTTTCTCCCTATCCCATCCTGTCTGAAATCAATCAATCAATCTATATATATATATATATATATATATATATATATATATATATATATTAGTGGCCCGGTGCATGAAATTCGTGCATGAGGGTGGGGGGTGTCCCTCAGCCCAGCCTGCACCCTCTCACAATCCAGGACAAGGGCTCCTAACTGCTCACCTGCCTGCCTGCCTGATCGCCCCTAACCACTTGGCCTGCTGGCCTTCTCACCCCAAGTGCCCCCCTTGCCAGCCTTCTCGCCCTCAGCTGTCTCCCTGCTGCCAGCCTGATCACCCCCAACTGCCCTCCCCTTCTGGCCTGATCACCCCGAACCACCTCTGCCTCGGCCCTGCCACCATGGCTTTGTCCGGAAGGACGTCCGGAAAGTCACCTGGTCTAATTAGCATATTGCCCTTTTATTAGTGTAGATATATATTAATAAACTAGAGGCCCGGTGCACAAAAATTTGTGCACTCGGGGTGGGGAGTCCCTCAGCCCAGCCTGTGCCCTCTCGCAGTCTGGGACCCCTCAGGGGATGTCCACCTGCTGGCTTAGGCCTGCTCCCCGGGGGATTGGGCCTAAGCTGGCAGTCAGACATCCCTCTGGCAGTCTGGGACCCCTCGGGGGATGTCCACCTGCTGGCTTAGGCCTGCTCCCCTGGGGGGATTGGGCCTAAGCTGGCAGTCAGACATCCCTCTGGCAGCCCTGGAGCCCTCGGGGGATGTCCACCTGCTGGCTTAGGCCTGCTCCCCGGGAGATCGGGCCTAAGCTGGCAGTCAGACATCCCTCTGGCAACCCGGGAGCCCTCAGGGGATGTCCATTTGCCAGCGGGGAGCAGGCCTAAGCTGCAGTCGGACATCCTGGACGCTGCTGAGGAGGCGGGAGAGGCTCCCACCACCACCGCTGTGCTGGCAGCCGTCAGCCTGGCTTGTGGCTGAGCAGAGCTCCCCCTGTGGGAGTGCACTGACCACCAGAGGGCAGCTCCTGCATTGAGCGTCTGCCCCCTGGTGGTCAGTGTGTGTCATAGCGACCAGTCATTCCCAGTCGTTCTGCTGTGAGGGTCAATTTGCATATTACCCTGTTATTATATAGGATGCATGGCCCTAGCTGGTTTGGCTCAGTGGATAGAGCATCGGCCTGCAGACTGAAGGGTCCCGGGTTGGATTCCAATCAAGGGCAAATGCCCGGGTTGTGGGCTCAATTCCCAAGAGGGGGCGTGCAGGAGGCAGCCGATCCATGATTCTCTCTCATCATGGATGTTTTTTTTTCTCTCCCTTTTTCTCTGAACTCAATAAAAATATATATATATATTTAAGAGCATGCATTGTTGCATATTAAGGGCGGTGTCTTCTCACTCAAGTGGGGGCATCTGAGGGGGGGCCCTCCCACTTAATTTCATGGAGGGAGGCGAGAGCCCTCAATCATTCTTCCAACCTGCCTCCCTCTCTCCCTCCCCCCCAACCCCCTCTCTTATCTCATCTCCCGCTTCTCTCCTCTGTAAACATCAGCTTTTCAAAGCATTTTTTCTCTTGAAAGAATGGGGAGTTGGGGTTGCTCCCAACACTTAACATTCCAGAGCAAAGGCAATCCTACATGTAAATTCATCCACCCTCTATTTCTCTGGTTCTTTTCAACACTTTTTTTTTTTTTGATGAGCCCATAGATGTTTTTCTGGCGTCAAACAAGGTTTAATTGGACGCCCTTGAAGGTGATAGAGGGGACTTGAGATCTAACAAATAGAGGACCTCAATTTATTTGAAAAAAAATCCTATTATTTAAAATCTTAGAACACATGTACTTATGGGAAGAGGGGGTTAAATTTTTCTTAAGTTTCCTTTGCAAGGCCTGTGGGAAGGGATGGGGGAGGTGAGTCAGCTGTGAATCCAGCAACCAGACCCGATACGCAGGGTCAGGCTGACCCACCAGGAGTCAGAACATCATCTCGTCCACATCATCTCGTCCACATCATCTCACCCACATCATCTCGTCCACATCATCTCACCCACATCATCTCACCCACATCATCTCGTCCACATCATCTCACCCACATCATCTCACCCACATCATCTCACCCACATCATCTCGTCCACATCATCTCACCCACATCATCTCACCCACATCATCTCACCCACATCATCTCGTCCACATCATCTCACCCACATCATCTCAACCACATCGTCTCACCCACATCATCTCGTCCACATCATCTCACCCACATCATCTCACCCACATCATCTCACCCACATCATCTCACCCACATCATCTCGTCCACATCATCTCACCCACATCATCTCGCCCACATCGTCTCGTCCACATCGTCTCACCCACATTGTCTCACCCACATCGTCTCACCCACATCGTCTCACCCACATCGTCTCGTCCACATCATCTCACCCACATCATCTCACCCACATCATCTCACCCACATCATCTCAACCACATCGTCTCACCCACATCATCTCGTCCACATCATCTCGTCCACATCGTCTCGTCCACATCATCTCACCCACATCGTCTCACCGACATCGTCTCACCCACATCATCTCACCCACACCATCTCACCCACATCGTCTCACCCACATCGTCTCATCCACATCATCTCGTCCACATCATCTCACCCACATCGTCTCGTCCACATCATCTCGTCCACATCATCTCACCCACATCATCTCGCCCACATCATCTCACCTACATCGTCTCGTCCACATCATCTCACCCACCTCATCTCGTCCACATCATCTCCTCCACATCATCTCGTCCACATCATCTCACCCACATCATCTCCTCCACATCATCTCGTCCACATCATCTCACCCACCTCATCTCGTCCATATCATCTCCTCCACATCATCTCACCCACATCATCTCGCCCACATCATCTCACCCACATCATCTCGCCCACATAATCTCACCCACATCGTCTCGTCCACATCATCTCACTCACATCATCTCACTCACATCATCTCACCCACATCATGGCTTTGCTGGAAGGACGTCCGGAAGGTCTCCGGGTCTAATTAGCCTATTACCCTTTTATTAGCATATAGACTGATGAATATTTTTGGTATATAGATAATTATCCAAGTCAACCTTAGGGATGTTTTGCAGGCTGCATAAATGAACAGGTCTCCGCATTGCAGGACTAAAAAATAAAAAATAAAAAAGCAGGGGTGGGGGTGGGGGTTGGGGGATGGGACACAGAACCCCAAGACGACGGAAAGCATGAAGCACCCTAAGACGTTCAGATCCCTGTCTTTCCGGAGACTTCCTTGGGGATTGGGGTTAATTATGCGTCTGGTTCCCACACCTGCTTGGGGGTAAGTCTTGCATCTCTTTGAACGACAAAGAAACCCTTTAATGACAAACCACCTCCAAGCTTTTTAATCCAGCGGTTCTCAACCTGGGGGTCGAGCGACCCTTTCACAGGGGTCGCCTAAGACCATCGGGAAAAAACATATATAATCACATATTGTTTTTGTGATTAATCACGATGCTTTAATGATGTTCAATCTGTAACAATGAAAATCCATCCTGTATATCAGATATTCACATGATGATTCATCACAGCAGCAACATGACAGTGATGAAGCAGCCACGGAAATAATTCTATGGTTGGGGGTCCCCACAGCATGAGGAACTGTACTCAAGGGTCGCCGCAGCCTTAGGAAAGTTGAGAACCACGGCTTTAATCTCAGGTGGAACTGGGTGGGGGGTAAATTGCATCTGAATGATTATTCGTTTCTGTTTCTCTGCCTGGGCGGTGGTGTTTTTTTGGTTTTTCATTTTCAATAAGCCTTTATTGTTGAAAGTATTACATATTCCCCTTTTTTTTCCGCCTCATGGGCTCCCTTCAGCCTGACCCCCCCACTCCCGCCACCTCCCCACCCCTGGCCTTCAACGCCCTATAGTCTGTGTCATCAAGTAATGCTATTCACGTAAACACATTCAAACGGGAAAAGAATTTCTGCGAGTTGATTTGAGCCAAACGGTCGACCGTGTCCAGGAAGCAGAACCTCACGGGATTGAGATAATTCTCTGGGGAATGGAGGGTTACGTCTGAATTTATACGTTGAAATCAAAGGAAGGGGCGTAGGTGGGTGACATGAAATCCATTGGGGATGGATGAAGGAGGCGGGAGCAAGCCAAGCAGGTGGTGGGGGGGAACCCCTGGGATTGGATAAGAAGTGAAAAGATGGACACACACGCTCAGGCGGGTGCAGGGACCATGAACAGGATAATAATGAAGGGATTTGGGGTCTCCGTCCTGGCGCCCAGCACAGTAGGTGGTGCCCCCGGGGCCACAGAAAAAGGGACGTTACCAGGTGCCCAGACACTTCAAGGCTGTGTGATCCCAGATGCAAACGGACAGACAGGCTCCGTGAGGGCAAAGGTTGACCTTGTCAGTGACCTTGTGGGCCTAGGCCAGTGGTTGGCAAACCGCGGCTCTCGAGCCACATGCGGCTCTTTGGCCCCTGGCGTGTGGCTCTTCCACAAAACACCACGTCCGGTGCGACTGAAACTTCGTGGCCCATGCGCAGAAGCCGGCATTTTGTGGAAGAGCCACACTCCGGGGGCCAAAGAGCCGCATGTGGCTCGAGAGCCGCAGCTGGACGGCCACTTGGCCTAGGAGGGGACTCCCCACCGTAAACTGCTTTTAGTTAAAGTTTCATTTCAGACCATCCTTTGGGGTAACGTTAGGTCTCTGGGTTGGCAAGACCCAGGCCTCCCCTGAGCCGGGCTGGTCAGACTGTGGCCCCTTCCGTCCACCAGGCAT
Source organism: Myotis yumanensis (assembly GCF_028538775.1). Lineage (NCBI taxonomy): Eukaryota > Metazoa > Chordata > Mammalia > Chiroptera > Vespertilionidae > Myotis > Myotis yumanensis. The sequence continues at coordinate 10,576,044 of NW_027223775.1, read as the reverse complement.
CTATGCATGCAGGTCTTTGGGGGTCACCTTGCACCCACCCACCCCCCAACTTCCCTCTGAGATGCACACAAGTGGTTTTGGGGGCTGGACGCCAAGAGATGAGGCCCAGCTTGTGGGAGCCTGTCGGAGAGATCAGACGGGGCCCACGAGGTCGGATTTAATCACCGGTGTGGTTGCAGGAGGAGGGGCAGCTAATGAGGCCTCGTCTCACCACCACCCACCCCCTTCTTGACGAGATAGAATCGGCGCCAACAGGGGACACACCCAGGGAGCGACTTCAAGGGCGTTCCAGGGAGGGGCGTGCCACCGTGACCTGCCCTGCCTTTGGCAGGCTGTTCCGCAGCCCGACCAGAAACCCCATATGTTTGAACTCGCACCACCTCACCCCGCCTTCCCCTCCGTCTCATCCCCAGTGAGCGCTCGTGTTTAAATTTTATGTCGAATTTGTCTTTTTAAAAAATATATATATATATTTTTTATTGATTTTTTTTACAGAGAGGAAGGGAGAGAGAGAGAGAGTAAGAAACATCGATCAGCTGCCTCCTGCACGCCCCCTACTGGGGATGTGCCTGCAACCCAGGTCCGTGCCCTTGACCGGGAATCGAACCCGGGACCCTCTGGTCTGCAGGCCAACGCTCTAGCCACTGAGCCAAATTGGCTAGCACTGTTTTATTTTTTTTAAATCTTTTAAAAAATATATATATATTTGTATTGATGTCAGAGAGGAAGGGAGAGGGAGAGAGAGAGAGAAACATCCATGATGAGAGAGAACCATGGATCGGCTGCCTCCTGCACGCCCCCTACTGGGGATCGAGCCCGCAACCCGGGCCTGTGCCCTTGACCGGGAATCGAACCCGGGACCCTTCAGTCCGCAGGCCGACGCTCTATCCACTGAGCCACACTGGCTAGGGCTGTTTTTTTTTTTTTTTAATCTTTATTGTTGAAGGTATTACAGATGTTCGCCCTTCTCCCCCACACACTGGCTCAGTGGGTAGAGCATCGGCCTGCAGGCCAGAGGGTCCTGGGTTCGATTCCGGTCAAGGGCGTGTACCTCCTCCTCACTCCTGGAGCCCCAGGCCCTCACCGCCCTATGGTCTGTGTGCAGGGCTTATGCATATGTGCATGCAAGTCCTTCGGTTGATCTCTCCCCGCACCTCATCCCACTTCCCTCTGAGGCTCATCAGCTGGGAGGTCACACAATATGTGAGCTTTCTCTTTCTCTCTTTTTTAAAAAATATGCGTTTTTTTTATTGATTTCAAGGAGGAAGGGAGAGGGAGAGAGAGAGAAACATCCATGATGAGGGAAAATCGTGGACCGGCTGCCTCCTGCACGACCCCCACTGGGGACGGAGCCCCCAACCAAGATAAATGCCCTTGTCTGGAATCGAACCCGGGACCCTTCAGTCCGTGGGCCTATGCTCTACCCACTGAGCCACACTGGCCAGGGCTAAATATATTTTTATTGATTTCAGAGAGGAAGGGAGAGGGAGAGAAAGAAACGTTCATGATGAGAGAGAATCATGGATCGGCTGCCTCCTGCACGCCCCCTACTGGGCATCGAGCCCGCAACCCGGGCCTGTGCCCTTGACCGGGAATCGAACCCTGACCTCCTGGTTCCTAGGTGGACGCTCAACCACTGAGCCACACTGGCCGGGGCTGGCCTATGGTCTCTGAGGACTAATGGATGCCCACTCCTCCTTCTTGCAAGGGGAGCCCACGGGGAAGTCCACGCAGATGTCGGAGAGACATAAAGAGTCTGCCCATGCCCTGACCGGTGTGGCTCAGTGGATAGAGCGTCGGCCTGCGGACTCAAGGGTCCCGGGTTCGATTCCCGGTCAAGGGCATGGACCTGGGTTGCGGGCACATCCCCAGTGGGGGGCGTGCAGGAGGCAGCTGATGGATGTTTCTCTCTCATCGATGTTTCTCACTCTCCATCCCTCTCCCTTCCTCTCTGTAAAAAATCAATAAAATATATATATTTTTAAAAAAGAGTCTGCCCATTGCTTCTCCCTCTGGATGATCCTAACAGGCTCCCCTGGCCCCTCCGATGAGCTCATTCTGCTGGATGGAGATCAGAGCAGCTGTGCAGAGCCAGGCTGCCTTCTCTTAACAGCTGGCTCTGGCTCTTCCCCCTGGAGGAGAGAGAGAGAGAGAGAGAGAGAGAGAGAGAGAGAGAGAGAGAGAGGATGTGGGGGAGACAGAGGGGAGAGGAGGAGGAGGAGGAGAAAAAAAAATTGGACATCTGTAATACTTTCAACAATAAAGAGAAATAGCCTGGTTGGCTCAGTGGATAGAGCATCGGCCTGTGGACCGGAGGGTCCCGGGTTCGATTCCCGGTCAAGGGCATGGACCTGGGTTGCAGGCTCCTCCCTGGCCCGGGCCCTCGTCGGGGGCGCGTGCAAGAGGCAACCCATGGAGGTGTCTCTCTCTCTCTCTGTTTCTCTCTCTCAAAACCAATCCGATAAAAGGCTAATATGCAACTTGACCGGATGGTGGAACGTCCGGTCGCTATGACATGCACTGACCACCAGGGGGCAGACGCTCAATGCAGGAGCTGCCCCCAGCACAGAGACCTCAGAACAGCCAAGGCAGATGCCTGTGGGGGCCCCCCGATCGCCTCGCCGGTCACCCCACAGATCGGCCCTGATGTACGTATTTCATGCACGGGGCCTCTAGCGGAAAAAATAACAAAAATTAAACAAAATAATAAAACACCCCAAAACTCCCCAAATCTCCCCAGGATTTCCCCACCACCTGGCCCTTCCCGCCCTCCGGGTAGAAGCCACAGCAGGACTCCAGGCTGTGGCCTCGTTTTCCAGCTGAAATAACCGTCCAGGAAACGGCCCGGACGTTTCGATAAACAAACTCTCCTGACCAGCAGCCAGTGCAAACATCCCCGATATCAATTCCAGCCGACCGAGGCCAGAGCATAACGGGAGGCCGCGTCCCTTCACGGGATCCTCAGCTGAAAGGAAGAGTCTTTTTTTAAAAAATATATATATTTTTTATTAATTTTTTACAGAGAGGAAGGGAGAGGGTAGAGAGTTAGAAACATCCATGAGAGAGAAACATCGATCAGCTGCCTCCTGCACGCCCCCCACTGGGGATGTGCCCGCAACCCAGGTACATGCCCTCGACTGGGAATCGAACCCGGGACCCTTGAGTCCGCAGGCCGAGGCTCTATCCACTGAGCCACACCGGTCAGGGCAGGGAGAGTCTTTTGAGAACTGAATGGAGTCCGTTCAGCCTGTTGGCTGCCCAGTGGAGAGGCTGAGGTTGCAAGCCTGGCTCGGGGTTCGAGGATCCAAGGCTGGTCGAGGGGGAGCTGGTCATTGGTAAGCAAGGTCTTCTGCAATCAACTCTTTAAAAAAAATTGTGTTGATTTTAGAGAGGAAAGGAGAGAGAGAGCGAGAAACATCCATGATGAGAGAGAATCATGGACCGCCTGCCTCCTGCATGGATGGATAGATAGATAGATAGATAGATAGATAGATAGATAGATAGATGATCGATAGATAGATAGACAGATAGATGACAGATAGATAGATAGATATAGATGATAGATGATAGAATGGATAGATAGATGATAGATGATAGATAGATAGATAGATAGAGAGATAGATAGATATAGATAGATATAGAAGATAGATAGATAGATGATAGATAGATAGATAGATAGATAGATATAGAAGATAGATAGATGATAGATAGATAGATAGATAATAGATAGATGATAGATAGATAGATAGATAGATAGATATAGATAGATAGATAATAGATAGATAGATATAGAAGATAGATAGATAGATAGATAGATAGATAGATAGATAGATAGATATAGAAGATAGATGATAGATAGATAGATAGATAGATAGATAGATAGATATAGATGATAGAATGGATAGATAGATGATAGATAGATAGATAGATAATCAATAGATGATAGAGATAGATAGATGATAGATAGATAGATATACATGATAGATGATAGATAGATCGATGATAGATAGATAGATAGATAGATATAGAAGATAGATAGATGATAGATAGATAGATAGATAATAGATAGATGATAGATAGATAGATAGATAGATAGATATAGATAGATAGATGATAGATAGATATAGAAGATAGATAGATAGATAGATAGATAGATAGATAGATAGATATAGAAGATAGATGATAGATAGATAGATAGATAGATAGATAGATAGATATAGATGATAGAATGGATAGATAGATGATAGATAGATAAATAGATAATCAATAGATGATAGAGATAGATAGATGATAGATAGATAGATAGATAGATAGATAGATACATGCCCTTGACCAGAATCGAGCTGAAATAACTCGATTTATTTCATCTGTCATCTATTTGTCCATCCTATCCTCTATCTATATCTATACCTACATCTATCTATAAATAAAAGTGGCCAGGGCTTGTTTTATTTTTTAATCTTTATTGTTGAAAGTATAACATATGCCCCCTTTTCCCCCCATTGACCCCTCCCCGATGGCTCCCACCCCCCCACCCCAGGCTACCACCCCCTCCCCCATTGTAACCACAGGCAGCAAAACCTCCGACATCCCTTGGGAGCCATATCTGTAGCGACACATCTCCTAGGACGACGGAAACGAAGGAGAAAATAAACAAATGGGATTCCATCAAATCAAAAGCATCTGGCCTAGCTGGTGTGGCTCAGTGGATAGAGCGTCAGCCTGTGGACTGAAGGGTCCCGGGTTCGATTCCCGGTCAAGGGCACAGGCCCGGGGTTGCTGGCTCCAGTTCCAGTAGGGGGCGTGCAGGAGGCAGCCTGTCCATGATTCTCTCTCATCATGGATGTTTCCCTCTCTCTCTCTCCCCCTCTCTCTCCCTCTTTCTCTCTGAAATCAATCAATAAATTTATTTTTAAAAAAGAACCTAAAACATTGGCCTGCATCCTGTCTTCTGCGTTACCCCTCAGACACCAGGCGCTGTTTCGTTCACGTTGGGCTAAATTAGAGAACATTTGGGTCCATCAAAGGAAGGGTTAGCGAGGCTCCAGCATCTGGTGTCGGTATGGCCCTGGTGCGGGGCCGAGGGCAGGGCTGAGTCAGATCTGGGGGGTGGGGGGGCCTCCTCCTTCCGGGAGAATTGAGTTGGGCTCCAGCGCTGAGAGGAACATCTGGCCCCGGCATGCTCAGCTCCCCTGCCAGCCTGTTCCCGGGCGTGAGGAGGGAGGGAGGGCGGGGGCGTGTGATGCGCTGGAAGGTCTCAGGGACCTTGGATCTGAGGGAGCAGCTGTGTCAGCTTCTGGGCTCCGGGCAATGGGGGGACCGGCCACGTGTCTATTGCCTCCATGAATATCTATCTATCTATCATCTATCTATCTATCTATCATCTATCTATCTATCTATCTATCTATCTATCTATTATCTATCTATCATCTATCTATATCTATTTATATCTATCATCTATCTATATCTATCTATTCTATCTATCTATTATCTATTTATCTATCATCTATCTATATCTGTCTATCTATCTATCCATGTGTCCATCCTATCATCTATCTATATCTATCTATCATCGATCTATCTATCTATCTATCTATCTATCCATCTATCTATCTCTATATCTATCTATTAATTATCATCTATCATTTATCTATATCTATCTGTCTATCTATCTATCTATCTATCTATCTATCTATCTATCGCTATATCTATCTATCCATCCTATCATCTATCATTTATCTATCTATATCTATATATCTACCTACCTATCATCTATCTATCTATCTATCTATCTATCTATCTATCTATGACCTATCTATATCTATGTCTATCTATCCTATCTATTATCTATTTATCTATCATCTATGTCTATATCTATATCTATCTATCCATCTGTCCATCCTATATCTATCATCTATCTATCTATCTATCTATTCTATATCTATCTATCTATCTATCCATCCAATCATCTATCATTTATCTATCTATAGCTATCTATCATCTATCTATCTGTCTATCTATCTATCTATCTATCTATCATCTATCATCTACCTATCTATCTATCTATCTATCTATCTATCTATCTATCTATCTATGTATCTATCTATCTATCCATCCAATCATCTATCATTTATCTATCTATAGCTATCTATCTATCTATCTATCTATCTATCTATCTATCTTCTATCTATCTATCATCTATCTATCTATCTATCTCTATATCTATCTATCTCTATATCTATCTATCTATCTATCTATCTATCTATTCTATATCTATCTATCCATCCTATCATCTATCTATCTGTCTATCTATTTATCTATCTGTTATTTAATCTATTATCTATCTATTATTTATCTATTATCTATTATCTATCTATCTATCCACTGAGCCACACCGGCTGGGCCCTCACCACTCTTCTTGCTGCAGGTCCCGCCCCGAGCCCTAGCTGGGGTGTGTGCAGAAGGTACCCAACCGATGCGTCTCTCTCACGTTGATGCTTCTCTCTCTCTCCCTCTCTCACCCCCTTGACAAGGGACACGCTTGCCCACGTGGCCGGCAGACGGCCCACCTTCCCGCTGAAATCACCTCTCGGGAAACCGTTCTGACCTTTCGATAAATAAACTTCAGGAATAAGAGCCGGTAGAAATAGCCCGTCTGTGAATTCCTGCTGTGCTCCCGTAACATAATCATGGCAGCTCCCCTCCCACCTCCCTACACAGAAACTTTACGGGAATTTTTTTTTAAAAAGTCCTAAACTCACCACATGATGGTTATTTGACTTATTTCTCTTTTTAAAAAAAAAAATATTTTTATTGTTGATTTTTTTACAGAGAGGAAGGGAGAGGGATAGAGAGTCAGAAACATTGATGAGAGAGAAGCATCGATCAGCTGCCTCCTGCACACCTCCCCACTGGGGATGTGCCAGCAACCCAGGTACATGCCCTTGACCGAAATCGAACCCGGGACCCTTCAGTCCGCAGGCCCAGGCGCTATCCAGTGAGCCACACCGGCCAGGGCCAGACTTATTTCTTATGTAGAAAACAAGGTTGAAATCAGGGAGGCTGGCTCTCCTCCACGACCGTGGCTGGTCTCCAAACACAACCAGCATTTTTGTTACACACCCGGCTGCCTGAACGAACATCTGGCCAGATGTAGGATTCTAACCACAGGGGTTAAAATCCATTTGTAAATTGCAAGGTTGGGCCCCAGCTGGTGTGGCTCAGTGGACAGCGCGTCGGCCTGCGGACGGAAGGGTCCCGGCTTCGATTCCAGTCAAGGGAATCATTGATGGTTATCTCTCTCTCTCCGTCTCCCTTCCTCTCTGAAATCAATAAAAGTGTATTTTACTCACCACTGTCACCCCAATCAATGCAATTGAAAAGAAATAAAAAATAAAAGGCAAATGCTCACAATTTCTTCCATCTTTTTAAAAAAAAAAACAACACACACACAAAAAAACACATACAATGAAATTTGCCATAGTAATAATTTGAAAGTATACACTTCATTGATTCAGTGGCATTAAATCCATTCATAATACCGTGCAACCATCACCATCAATGTTTCCATCTCTCTCTCCCTCTCCCTTCCTCTCTCTGAAATCAATAAAAGGATATATTAAAAGAGATGGGCCCTAGCTGGTTGGGCTCAGTGGATAGAGCATCGGCCTGGGGACGGAAGGGTCCCGGCTTCGATTCCCGGTCAAGGGCACATGCCTGGGTTGTGGGCTCGATCCCCAGTAGGGGGCGTGCGGGAGGCGGCTGATCTGTGATTCTCTCTCATCATCGATGTTTCTATCTCTCCCTCTCCCTTCTTCTCTGTAATTAAGAGGGGGGGGGGGGATACAGCTGGCATGGCTCAGTGGGTTGGATGTCGATCTATGAACCAAGAGGTCATGGTTCGACTCCCGGTCAAGGGCACAGGCCCAGGTTGCAGGCTCAATGCCAAGTAGGGGGCGTGCAGGAGGCAGCCGATCCATAATTCTCTCTCATCATTGAGTTTCTATTGCTCTCTCCCTCTCTGAAATCAATTAATATATCTATATCTATATCTATATCTATATCTATATCTATATCTATATCCATATCCATATCTATCTATATCTATATCTATATATCTATATATCTATATCTATATCTATATCCATATCCATATCTATCTATAGCTATATCTATATATCTATATATCTATATCTATATCTATATCTATATCTATATCCATATCCATATCTATCTATATCTATATCTATATATCTATATCTATATCTATATCCATATCTATCTATATCTATATCTATATCTATATCTATATCTATATCCATATCCATCTATCTATATCTATATCTATATATCTATATCTATATCTATATCCATATCTATCTATATCTATATCTATATCTATCTATCTATCTATCTATCTATCTATCTATCTATACATATATATATGTATGTACTAGAGGCTCAGTGCACAAAATCATGCAATCATGCATGGGTAGGACCCCCTAGGCCTAGCCTACAATCAGGCTCATCTTCCGCCCACTCGCCAGTCTTCAGTTCCGCCCCGCAACCACCCACCTGGTTCCCCGTGGTTCCCCATTTGCCATACCGTGATTGGAGCCTGCAGGCCGGGGCAGGAGGGACAGAGAGGTGGTCAACGCACCTCATGGGGACGGGTTGAGCGGTCATTCCGGTCGTTATGGTCCCTGGCCTTTTATTATAGACTTGAGGCCCGGTGCACAAAATTCGTGCACTGAGGGTGGGGGGTGTCCCTCAGCCCAGCCTGCACCCTCTCCAACCTGGGACCCCTCGGGGGATGTCCGACTGCCGGCTTAGGCCAGATTTTCCGGTTACTCTTTCTTTTTTCTTCTTCTTCTTCTCCTAGTGCCTCGGACTTGTCTTCACTGTGAGTTAGCGGGATTTTTCCACGCATTGGCTTGGAGAAAAATGGTATGATTGATACTCTCCATCTGTCAGCCACAATTCCAGAGGCTAAGATGAGCGTACACATGTGTTTCTCATTGAGTTTCAGCTGAACGCAAATGTTCCTCTTTCCTCCTGTTTTTTCCCTCTGTAACCAGCTGTCATGGCGTGAACGTTAGTCGCATCGCTGCTGTTTTTTGAACTAGATTCTGGGCACACACGCACTGAGATTGTCGGCGTAGCGCTACATCCTAATACTCCCGGGTTGCCTACCGGGCAAACTTAGGTTCTACCTCATTCTCCGTCTCTGGATCTTTCTTTGGCTGTTCTCTGTGCTCTTGGTGTTGAATCAGAAATGTCATCGCCCAGCTGGTGTGGCTCAGTGGTTGAACGTCACCCCCAGAACCCAGAGGTCACAGGTTCGATTCCCCATCAGGGTCCACGCCCAGGTGGCAGGCTCGATCCCCAGTGGGGGGCGTGCAGGAGGCAGGCGATTCATGATTCTCTCTCATCATGGATGTTTCTCTCTCCTTCTCCATTCCTTTCTCTCCAAAATCAATATTTTTTAAAAAAGAAATGCCATCCGCAGCCACTAACATCAAACAGTTATGTTGTACCCATGAAATGAAAATAATGTTATATCTCCACTAGAGGCCCAGTGCATGAAATTCGTGCATGGGGTGGGTTTCTAGCTGCTGCTGGCTGCTGTCCGGGGTCTTCCTTCATTCCACGCCACCCCCTGGTGGTCAGCACACATCATAGCAAACGATCGAACTCCTGGTTGGTCAAACTCCTGAGGGGACACTATGCATATTAGGCTTTTATATATATACTAGAGGCCTGGTGCACAAAATTCATGCATGAGAGGGGGGGTTTCCTCAGTCTGGGACCCTTTGGGGGATGTCTGACTGCCAGTTTAGGCCTGATCCCGGGAATAGGGCCTAAACCGGCAGTCAGACATCCCTCTCACAATCCGGTACCTCTGGCTCCTAACTGCTCACCTGCCTGCTTGCCTAGTCGCCCCTAACTGCCCCCCCCCCCCGCTGGCCTGGTTGCCCCCAATTGCCCTCCCCTGCCTGCCTGGTCGCCCCACGCAGCCTGTTGTTTGGTCGTTACCATGAGGGTGTCGCAACAGATTTGCATATTACCCTTTTATTAGTATAGATATACTGCCTATTAATTGATTTCAGAGAGGATGGAAGAAGGAGAGAGAGATAGAAACAACAGTGATGAGAGAGAATAATAGATCGGCTGCTTCTCGCACGCCCCCTACTGAGGATCAAGCCCACAATTCGAGCATGTGCCCTGACCGGGAATCAAAAAACCACGACCTCCTGGTTTATAGGTCGATGCTCAACCACTGAGCCACACCAGCCAGGCAGTACATAACATGTTTTTAAAATGAAAATAAAATTGTCCTTGTGACTTAGAGGTTGTTGGAGTCACACAGTAAAACCCTAAGAGAAATTGTAGATGCATCGCAAACCTACTCTTTACGCCCCTATAGGGTTTCCTGAATAGGTCAGCATCTTGCCTACGGACATATTTCCCTCTGAGGAATTTGCTTCTCCTCACAGCTCTTTCCAATTTCCGTGGCAACGTCTTTGATTGATTATCCCTCTGGCTTTGTGAGAGGAGCATTTGGTCCTGCCAGTAAGCATGATGTCGAAGCCATGCCAAGCGGATGCTTGACTGAGTGTTGACATATCCCATCTGCCAACACTCTTTTTTTTTTAAAAAAAATATGTTTTTATTAATTTAGAGAGAAAGGGAGAGGGAAACATCTATGATGAGAAAGAAACGTGGATCGGCTGCCTCTTGCACGCTCCCTACTGGGGGTTGAGCCTGCAACCCCGGCATGGATGAGTGGATGGATAAATGGATGGATGGGTGGATGGATGGATGGATGGATGGATGGATAAATGGATGGATGGGTGGGTGGATGGATGGATGGATGGATAAATGGATGGATGGATGGATGGATGGATGGATGGATGGATGGATGGATGGATGAATGGATGGATAAATGGATGGATGGATGGATGGATGGATGGATGGATGGATGGATGGATGAATGGATTGCTCGGTGGGTGGATGGATGAATGGATGTATGTATGTATGTATGTATGTATGAATGGATGGATAGATAAATGGTTGGCTGGGTGAATTGATGGACGGATAGATGGATGGATGGATGAATGGATGGCTGGGTGAGTGGATGGATGGCTGGATGGGTGAATGGATGGATCAATTGATCGATTGATGGATCAATGGATGGATGGACAGTGGCCCTGGATCATGGCCTCATCCCAAATCCCCTTCTGTAGGATCAGCCCCTGATCAGACTTGGAAGTGCCCTGCATGTCGAGGCTGGTCATCCCCACCCTCTTTCTGAAGCCGCCTGCCATTTATATTTTGGGTAGAAGAGGAGGTGACATTGGGTGGGACAAGGTCCAGGAACCGGCTGGACCTGTGGGGACTCGTATGGTTGGAAATCGCAGGGGCTCAGCCTTCTATGCAGACAAAAGGCAACCCGGGGAGACAGAGCTGACATCTGAGTGTTTACAGGACACGTCTGCGGGCCTGTCTCTCAAGGTAAATATTTCAGTTCAGGCATATTTTCCACAATTAGTGGCAGCATGTGTGGGCAGAGAGCGGAGCCGCTGTGAGAAGCTGGCATGGTATTCCAGCATTGTAAGTCCTTAATGAGTGTGGAGAGAGAGAGAGAGAGAGAGAGAGAGAGAGAGAGAGAGAGAGAGAGAGAGAAAGAGAGAGAGAGAGAGAGAGAGACTGCCTTCCAGGTAAGAGCGAGTCCTTAATAACTGAAGAAACCAATACAGGATAATGTGGGGCTTTCTCCCTTGTCCTCCTGTGTTCTAAGCAAAGAGAAATTTAAACGTGGGAAGGATGAGGACGCTTCGATGATTTCAAGAGACACATCCATTGGTTGCCTCTTTCACATGCCCCAACTGGAGCTGGGGATCGAACCTGGACTTTTAGACTTAACAAAACTGAGTTTTGTTCTGTTGTTTAGCTGACTTTGGAAAATAGATGATAGGATAGAATAGAAAGAATGGAATGGAATGGAATGGAATGGAATGGAATGGAATGGAATGAATAGAATAGAATAGAATAGAATAGAATAGAATAGAATAAGAGGGGGAGGGAGAGAAGGGTGGGTAGACAAGATGGATGGTGGATGGGTGGGTAGACAGGATGGATGGTGGATGAATGGATGGTGGATAGATGGATGGATGGTGGGTGGATGGATGGATGGATGGATAGATGGATGGTGGATGGTGGATGGTGGATGGATGGTGGATGGATGAATGGATGGTGGATGGATAAATGGTGGATGGATGGATCGTAGATGGATGGAAGGATGGATGAATGGATAGTTGGATGATGGTGAATGGAAGGATGTATGGTGGATAAATGGATGGTGCATGGGTGGATGGTGGATGGATGGATGGATAGATGGATGGTGGATGGATGGATGGGTGGTGGATGAATGGATGGATGGATGGATGATGGATAAATGGATGGTGGATGGTGGATGGATGGATGATGGATGGATGGATGGTGGATGGTGGATGGATGGATGGTGGATGGATAGATGGTGGGTGGATGGATGGATGGATGGATGGATGGTGGATGGATGGATGGTGGATGGATAGATGGTGGATGGATGGATGGATGGATGGATGGATGGATGGTGGATGGATAGATGGTGGATGGATGGATGGATGGTAGATGGATGGAAGGATGGATGGATGGATGGATGGTGGATGGATAGATGGTGGATGGATGGATGGATGGATGGTAGATGGATGGAAGGATGGATGGATGGATGGATGGTGGATGGATAGATGGTGGATGGATGGATGGATGGATGGATGGATGGATGGATGGTAGATGGATGGAAGGATGGATGGATAGATGGATGATGGTGAATGGAAGGATGGATGGTGGATAAATGGATGGTGGAGGGATGGAAGGATGGATGGATGGATGGAAGGATGGATGGGTGGATGGATGGTGGATGAATGGATGGATGTTAGGATGTTTAGATGTTTGGATGGATGGATGGATGGATGGATGGATAGACAGATAGATGGATGGTTGGAGAGATGGATGAATGAATGGATGGATGAATTCTGAATGGATGGATGCATGGATTATGAAGTGAATGGATGGATTTGAAATTATGCAATGCCATTCAAAGAGGGAAGACTTTCTTGCCCCAATAAAACCAAGTTTTGCCCCAGAAACGGCAATTCCGTGAATAGGATGGTAGGGCATTGCTTTCCTGGGCACGTGGCTACGTTCTGGTCCTCTGGTTTGCATACGTTTGAAAGACGAGTAAGATCCTCACTCCTTGGTGAGGCTGAGCGTCCATCACCTAGGCCTGATGAGCTGCTACTGAGCAGTCTTGACAGGCATTTTTGGATCCTGTTGTTTGATGGCATCTGGAACATGGCTAAAAGGAGAGAGACAGGGTACCCTAATGGGAAATTCAGAGTGACTGGGCACAGATAGGGTTCCTAGGCCTGGCCTGTGATCAGGGACATCTTCTGCCCACTCGCCAGTCCCAAAACCCCCCCTGCCACCCCTCCCCCATTCCCCATGGTTCCCCATTGGCCATGCAGTGGTCGGAGCCTGCAGGATGGAGGGAGGGACTGAGAGATGGTCAATGCACCTCATAGTGACTGGTCGATCGGTTGTTCCAGTCCTTATGCCATTACTTCGCTGGCCTTTTATTATATAGGATATATTTTTGTTGATTTCAGAGAGGAAGGAACAGGGACAGGAAGATAGAAACATCAGTGATGAGAGAGAATCATGGATCAGCTGCCTCCTGCACGCCCCCTACTGGGGATGGAGCCTGCAACCCGGGCAGGTGCCCTGAGCAGGAATCAAATATGTGACCTCCTGGTTCTTAGGTCAATGCACATCAGCTCACCCACATCATCTCGTCCACATCGTCTCACCCACATCGTCTCACCCACATCATCTCACCCACATCATCTCACCCACATCATCTCATCCACATCATCTCACCGACATCATCCCGTCCACATCATCTCACCCACATCATCTCGTCCACATCATCTCGTCCACATCATCTCACTCACATCATCTCGTCCACATCATCTCGTCCACATCATCTCGTCCACATCATCTCACCCACATCATCTCACCCACGTCATCTCACCCACATCATCTCACCCACATCATCTCACCCACATCATCCCGTCCACATCATCTCACCCACATCATCTCACCCACATCATCTCACCCACATCATCTCACCCACATCATCTCACCCACATTCGTCTCACCCACATCATCTCACCCACATCATCTCACCCACATCATCTCGTCCACATCATCTCGTCCACATCGTCTCACCCACATCATCTTGCCCACATCATCTCGCCCACATCATCTCGTCCACATCATTTCACCCAAATCATCTCACCCACATCATCTCGTCCACGTCATCTCACCCACATCGTCTCACCCACATCGTCTCACCCACATCATCTCACCCACATCATCTCGTCCACTTCATCTCGCCCAAATCATCTCACCCACATCATCTCGTCCACGTCATCTCACCCACATCATCTCGTCCACATCATCTCGTCCACATCATCTCACCCACACCATCTCACCCACATCATCTCACCCACATCATCTCGTCCACATCATCTCGTCCACATCATCTCACCCACATCATCTCACTCACATCGTCTCATTCACACCATCTTATCATCTGAGGACAAAGGACAACAGCTGATATCTGCGGACCCTCAGGGCTGCATGTAGCATTTCCTTCCAAGCTGATGTTTTTGGGTTTTTTTTGTTTTTCTCTCTCTCTCCCTCTCCCTCCTCTCTCTCTAAAAATCAATGAAAACAGCCCTAGCTGGTTTGGCTCAGTGGATAGAACTTCAGCCCCTAGACTGAAGGGTCCCAGGTTCAAATCCAGGCAAGGGCACATGTCCATGTTTCGGGCTAGATCCCCAATAGGAGGCAACTGATTGATGATTGTCATCATTGATGTTTCTATCTCTCTCTCTCTCCCTCTTCCTTCCACTTTGAAATCAATAAAAACATATTTAAAAAATAAACATTAATAAAAAACATATTTTAAAAAGTGTGATAAAAAGAAAAAAAATAGAGATACAGCTACCAACAATTTAGAAATATTTGTAGCACCAAAAAAAAAAATGCAGTTGTATAAACAGATTTGAAGGAAAAATGAAGACTGTTAACCAAACAACACAGAAAGTCCTTTGGTGTATTTAGGACAAATATTAATGCCCTGTCATGCATTTGCTGTATTTACGACGTGTTAATGCCTTGTTATGTAAATGGCTCTTATTACTCAAAGACACAAACTCAGAACAGGGCCACGGAACGGCGGGAACAAGCTAATACATAAAATTCCTGGGTGACATGGCAAAATATGCCGTCTCGCTATCAACGAAACAACACGGAAGACAGAAAGAACATTAAGTTGACAAATGAGGAGTTGTCGCAACGAGAACAACCCTTGGGCATAGAGCGTGAAGAAACAGGACTGTCGTAGGCCAGCACGCGGCGGGTAGAAACTGGAAGTCCTTTCCGGAGAACATTTTCCAAATATTTGGCAAAACCCTTAAATATGTTCACACCCTTCCCCTGTAACAATTCTGCATCTTAGAATTTCAGAGATTTATGGGAGGTCATTTGCAGGGATGGCCAAAATGTGTGTGTGTGGGGGGGGGGGGGGGTTGGCTCAGTGGATAGAGCGTCGGCCTGCGGACTGAAGGGTCCTGGGTTCGAGTCTGGTCAAGGGCATGGACCTTGGTTGCAGGCACATCCCCAGTGGGGGGCGTGCAGGAGGCAGCTGATCGATGTGTCTCTCTCACATCGATGTTTCTCTCTGTCTCTCCCTCTCCCTTCTACTCTCTCTAAAAATCAATGGAAATATGTCCTCGTGTGAAGATTAAAGAAAAGAAAATAGAAGTTGGTGCAGCACAAGCTTCACACCTGAAAACATTAGAAACTTGGTCTTTCTCTCTCCAAAGGCTCCAATTAGCTTTATTATTATTTTAAATATATTTTATTGATTTTTTGACAGAGAGGAAGGGAGAGGGATGGAGAGTTAGAAACATCGATGAGAGAGAAACATTGATCAGCTGCCTCCTGCACGCTCCCTACTGGGGATGTGCCCGCAACCAAGGTCCATGCCCTTGACCAGGAATCGAACCCGGGACCCTTGAGTCCGCAGGTTGACGCTCTATCCACTGAGCCACACCGGTTAGGGCAATTATTATTATTATTTTTTTGACCAATTTCTCCCCCGGGTGGGTGGCCGTTCGTACACTTCTTCCGTTTCTGCCGAAAAAATGTCAGCGTGATTCCCCCCATTTATGTTGAAACGTGCAAAAAATGCGGCATTTTCTGTAGGAAAGAGAATCTCACTGGGTATTATTATTATTACTTTAAAAAAAATTATTCTTCTTCCATTCAACCCTGGCTTGTCCGAGGCCGCCTTTTGCAGAATCAGCAATGCCTCCCCGGTCGTCCCAAAATAGGCCTTGAAATCTCGCCCTTTAACTGTTTATTTAAAACGGCTCGGCCTTCTAGCAGCGTCCAGAGAGAATAGGAGAGAAAGGACTTTTGACACATACTTTGTCTGAACGGTCGGTCGGAGCCAAATCCCTCCGACGGCTCTTACACGCCAACGCCAGGCAGTGGATCGCTGAATTATTCGGGCAAATGTCGCCAAAAGGCTAAGACAATGTGAAATAATAAACAGGACCGCATGAATCTCTTAGGTTTTCTGTTTTTTTTTTTATTATTTTCTTCCTTTTAATTTATAAAATTTATCTTAAAATTTTTAAAATTAAAAAAATATATATTTATTGATTTCAAAGAGGAAGGGAGAGGGAGAGAGGGATAGAAACATCCAAGATGAGAGAGAATCAGGGATCAGCTGCCTCCTGCACGCCCCCTACTGGGGACCGAGCCTGCAACCTGAGCATGTGCCCTTGACTGGGAATCGAACCCTGACCCCCTGGCTCATAGGTTGACGCTCAAATACCGAGCCACGACGGGGTGACTCCTTGTAAAGTTATTGTTGCTGGGGGTGCAGTTCCTCTCTCCTATCGTCTCTTTCTGCCTGGCCATCCATCGTCCATCCACCCATCCATTCATCCACCCATCCATCCATCATCCATCCACCCATCCATCCATCCATCCACCATCCATCCACCCATCACCCATCCATCCATCCATCCACCATCCATCCATCCACCATCCACCCATCCATCCATCCACCCATCCATCCATCCATCCATCCATCCACCATCCATCCATCCACCATCCACCCATCCATCCATCCACCATCCATCCATCCACCATCCACCCATCCATCCATCCACCATCCACCCATCCATCCCATCATCCATCCACCATCCACCATCCATGCATCCATCCACCATCCATCCATCCACCATCCACCCATCCATCCATCCACCATCCACCCATCCATCCACCCATCCATCCATCCATCCACCATCCATCCATCCACCATCCACCCATCCATCCATCCACCCATCCATCCATCCACCATCCATCCATCCACCATCCATCCATCCATCCATCCACCCATCCATCCATCATCCATCCACCATCCACCATCCATCCACCCATCCATCCATCCATCCACCATCCATCCATCCACCATCCACCCATCCATCCATCCACCCATCCATCCATCCACCCAACCATCCATCCACCATCCATCCATCCACCATCCACCCATCCATCCATCCACCATCCACCCATCCATCCATCCATCCATCCATCCACCATCCATCCATCCACCATCCACCCATCCATCCATCCACCATCCATCCACCATCCATCCATCCACCATCCACCCATCCATCCATCCACCATCCACCCATCCATCCACCCATCCATCCACCCATCCATCCACCCATCCATCCATCCACCATCCATCCATCCATCCACCATCCATCCATCCACCATCCACCCATCCATCCATCCACCATCCACCCATCCATCCGTCATCCATCCACCATCCACCATCCATGCATCCATCCAACATCCATCCATCCACCATCCACCCATCCATCCATCCACCATCCACCCATCCATCCACCCATCCATCCACCCATCCATCCACCCATCCATCCATCCACCATCCATCCATCCATCCACCATCCATCCATCCACCATCCACCCATCCATCCATCCACCATCCATCCACCATCCATCCATCCACCATCCACCCATCCATCCATCCACCATCCACCCATCCATCCATCATCCATCCACCATCCACCATCCACCCATCCATCCATCCACCATCCACCCATCCATCCATCCACCATCCATCCATCCACCATCCACCCATCCATCCATCCATCCATCCATCCATCCACCATCCACCCATCCATCCACCATCCACCATCCATCCATCCATCCACCCATCCATCCACAATCCATCCATCCACCATCCATCCATCCATCTATCCACCATCCATCCATCCACCGTCCATCCATCCATCCACCATCCATCCATCCACCATCCATCCATCCATCCACCCATCCATCCACAATCCATCCATCCACCATCCATCCATCCATCTATCCACCATCCATCCATCCACCATCCATCCATCCATCCACCATCCATCCACCATCCATCCATCCACCATCCATCCATCCATCCACCATCCATCCATCCACCATCCATCCATCCATCCATCCATCCACCCATCCATCCACCATCCACCATCCATCCATCCACCATCCATCCATCCATCTATCCACCATCCATCCATCCACCATCCATCCATCCATCCACCATCCATCCATCCACCATCCATCCATCCATCCATCCATCCATCCATCTATCCATCCTTCCATCCATCCACCATCCATTCATCCACCACCCACCCATCCATCCTTCCATTCATCCACCATCCATCTATCCACCCTTCCATCCATCCATCCATCCTTCCCTCCATTCATGCATCCTTTCCTCCATCCATTCTTCCTTTCATCCATCCATCCACCCACTCATCCTTCTATCTACTTACCATCTATGGCATTGCTTCTCAACTAAGAGTCATTGTGAACACCCCCCTCCCCCCAGGGGTACATGTGACAATATCTGCAGCCACGTCTGCTCGTGAAACCTGGTAGAGCAGAGGGTGATGCTGGCATCTCGCAGGTGTACATACCCTCAGGTTGCTGCTCGGTGCCCGGGACAGATCTCACCACAGAGAACCACCGAGCCCCTAAAGTCACCGTGTTAATGTTGGGAAACCCTGTACTTGCCGAAGGGCTTGTTTACAGAGCGTGAGCTCCAAGCAGGACAAGTTTCCTATGTATTCAGGCATTCCCAGCGCCCGTCCTGGAACCCACCACACAGTGAGGGCTATCCAGACAGATATACATTCAGCAGATAAATGCATTATCGAGTGAGAAGCCAAACACTCTTTTGTTTCAATGACTCACCCTTTTGAAAAAAAAAATAATAATAATCTTCAGCCGGGCTGGTGCGGCTCAGTGGTTGAGCGTTGGCCTAGGAACCAGGAGGTCACGGATTCGAATCCCGGTCAAGGACACATGCCCGGGTTGTGGGCTCCATCCCCAGTAGGGGGCGTGTAGGAGGCAGCCGGTCCGTGATTCTCTCTCATCATGGATGTTTCTCTCTCTCTCTCTCCCTCTCCCTTCCTCTCTCTGAAATCAATACAACTATTTAAAAGAAAAGAAAAGCCAGGCCGGTGTGGCTCAGTGGATAGAGCGTCGGCCTGCAGACTGAAGGGTCCCGGGTTCGATTCCAGCCAAGGGCACCTGCCTGGGTTGCAGGCTCGGTCCCCAGTAGGAGGCGTGCAGGAGGCAGCCGATCAATGAATGATTCTCTCTCATCATTGATGTTTCTATGTCTCTCTCCTTGTTCCTTCCTCTCTGAAATCAATAAAGAAATATTTTTTTTTTTTAAAAGAAAAGAAAAGATCAATGTCATCATGGCCCGGTGGTTTTGAAAAGATCATTTTATTATCCAAATGTACATTGTCTTAGACCTTAAAAACAGACCAACAACACAGTCAAACAGTCATGGAAACACGGGCTGTGCTATTTTTTTTCTGTGGGCGCCCGTTCCCAGGGGGAGAGAAGGTGTTGTGATTTGTTCTCTGAGGGTCTCTGAGTTTATCCTGGGGGGGTCCTGTCTGAGCTCTCGCCTTCCTTCCTTCCTCTCTCCGCCACCCCCACTGGAGGGTCTTCAGATAAACTTCACGAAGTAGGAAATCCAATATCCCCTCCTTCCCGGGAACTGTAACATGATCAATGTGTCTCCATGGGAAGGAAGTCGGGGGGCGGGCGGAATTTCTTTATTGCATTTCCATGCCTGCTCCCATGCCCGAGCCTTGTAAAGACCAATAATTTATTCTTTTTAATGAGACAGAAAGGGTTCCTTTCTTTCTAGCCTCATCGTCTAATTAGAAAGAAATATATATATATATATAAAATATATTTATATAAAAAGTGACTTCAGGCGGGGGGCGGGGGGGGGGAGAGTTCTTTCATATATAAAATGGTAGCTGTATGGTAGGAAACTTGTACATTTTTTTTAAAAAAATTGTTTTGCCCGGTTGGCGTGGCTCCGTGGTTGAGCGTCGACCTAGGAACCAGGAGGTCAGGGTTCGATTCCCGGTCCAGGGCACAGGCCCCGGTTGTGGGTTCAATTCCCAGTAGGGGGCGTGCAGGAGGCGGCCGGTCCATGATTCTCTCATATCATGGATGTTTCTCTCTCTCTCTCTCTCTCTCTCCCTTTCTCTCCAAAATCAATAAATTTTAAAAAACAATATTTTATTAATTATTCTGGTTCCAAGCCCTTTTTTTGGGCCAACTGGAGTTTGGAAGTGACAGACGTTCTAAAAACCGGTGGTTCTCAACCTTCCTCATGCCGCGACCCTTCAATACATTTTCTCATGCTGTGGTGACCCCCAATTTCATTGTGACAAATTGAACATCACGAGAGCATCGTGATTAATCACAAAAACATAACGAGAGCATCGTGATCAATCACAAAAACAATATGCAATTATAGATGTGTTTTCCGACGGTCTCAGGCGACCCCCGTGAAAGGGCCGTTCGACCCCCAAGGGGGTGGCGACCCACAGGTTGAGAACGTTCTAAATTGTAGAACTGGTCTTCTAGAATGTTCTCCCGTAAGACGGTAGCGGGTTAGCCGAGGAGGAGAGATAATTAGTCACTGTTCCTGTCTGCGGTTCATTTCCAGCGAATGCCCCTGGCCAGGCAGAAATCTCCATTCTCTCCCGGGTCCCGTGAAAATAACGCCAGATGAGGCCACGTTCGCGATGCCCTGTGGACACGAGAGAAGGTCCTTGGAGAGGCTGTGCCCTCCCTTCCCCATCTGAGTGGCTTTCCTACAGGTCAAGGTCACCACCAACCAGACACCCAATCTTGGGGGTCCCCCTCCCCGGTGCCAAATGGTGTGAGAAGTCTAGACCAGCGATGGCGAACCTTTTGAGCTCGGCGTGCCAGCATTTGGAAAATCCCTCACTTCACTCTGGTGCCGTGTCACCTAGAGAAAATTTTTTGATCTTTGCAACCACAGTAAAACAAAGATTTATATGTTTGATATTTATTTTATATATTTAAATGCCATTGAACAAAGAAAAATCAACCAAAAGAATGAGTTCAGAGGTGACACGCGTGTCATAGATTCGCCATCACTGCTAGACTCTCTCCCTCCCCCATGACTTTCCTGACCCATGAAACTGCTCCACGTTCCTCAGCAATGATGGTGGGACCCCGATCTCCCATCCCTGCTTCTTTTTATTTTTTTTAAATAAATTTTTATTGACTTGAGAGAGAGAGAGAGGAAGGGAGAAGGAGAGGGAGAGAGAGAGAGAAACATCCAACGATGAGAGAGAACCATGAACCGGCTGCGTCCTGCACGCTCCCTACTGGGGATGGGAGCCCGCCACCCGGGCCTGTGCCCTTGACCGGGGAATCGAACCCGGGACCCTTCTGTCCCCCATCCACTGAGCCACACCGTCTCGGCGTGGCTTCCTGTCTCAATAGACGTGGATGTAGGTCGTCTTGGAGTCCGTGCCCAGGATGTTCTTGGCCGTGCACTTGTAGAAACCCGCGTCCCTCTGGGTGACCTGCTGGATGGTCAGGGACCCCTGTGGGTGAAGGAACCTGTGTCCGTACAGGCGCGCCTGGGTGCCCGCGGTCAGCTGGGACCTGTCCGGGAGCTCCCAGGTGATCTCAGCTTTGGGGAGCCCCATGGCCATGCAGTTCATCTTCACCGTGCTGCCGGGGCGCGTGTAGATGACCGGCGTGGGCTCGCTGGTGATGCGGGGCGGGTAGGCGATCACAATGACGGGGAAGGTGACCACGGACGGGCCGTGCTCCGTGTCCGCCTTGCACATGTAGGTCCCGCGGTCGAACACGGACGCCTCCCGCACGGTGAGGGTCCCGTTGTCCCACAGGGACGTGCGCCCCCGGGTTTGGATCCCTTGCAGGGACGCTCCGTTGGGCAGCGTCCACTCGAAGCGCGCCTGGCGCGTCCCCTGGCGGCCCCCCGGGGGCGCGCAGTGGAGCTGGAGGGTCTCCCCGTGGACGATGCTCACCAGGTTGCGGTACTGCTTCTGGGCCTCGGGGGGCGGCGGCGGGGGCGCGCCCACCTTGAGGGCCACCAGGCGCTCCGCGTGGCCGGCCGCGTTGCGCGCGACGCAGCGGTAGGCGCCCGCGTCCGCGGAGGACAAGCCGCTGATGTGCAGCCGCCCGTCCTGTTTGTGGAAGAAGCGCTGCAGCTGTCGGCCGCCGGGGAGCTCGGTCCCGTTGGGCAGGACCCACACCAGCGTGGGTGTCGGGGTGCCGAACGCCGAGCAGTTGAGGCTGATGGTGTGGCCGGCCGCGGCCACGATCTTCTCGTTGACCGGGTCGTGGAACCCCGGCCTCTGCGCGGCCTCCAGGACGGAGAGATGGACGATCATCTTGGCCTCGCCGCCCTCGTTGCGCCCGATGCAGGTCAGCTGGACGGAATCGCTCTTCCTCAAGGTCTTGATGTCCAGCGTCCCGTTGCGGTGGATGGTCACCCGGTTGCCGAAATAAGGCGCCGGCAGGACGACCCCCTCGGGGAACGCCCAGAAGACCTTGGGGGCGGGGACGCCTTGGGCACGGCAATCGATGAGCTTGCGGCTCCCCGCGGGGGCCACCTCCTGCACCGTGGTCAGGGCCTCGGGGATCCCGTTAATCCTGGGGGCCTGGACGTGCACTTGGACCCACACCGCCTTGCGGTCCTCGCCCGCCGTGTTGCGTGCGACGCACGTGTAGTTGCCGCTGTCGGAGCGCTGGGCTTTCTGGATGAGGAGGGTGCCGTCCTGGTAGATCTGATACTTGTCCGAGGAGCCGGGGATGAGCTTGTTGGTGGGGGACAGCCAGGTGATCTTGGGCGGGGGCTCCCCCTTGGCCTCGCAGGCCACGGTGGCCACCTCGCCGTAGGGGACCCGGACGACCGCGTTGGGCTTGTTCCTGATGGTGGGGGGCGCGGTCATGACCTTGACGCGCACGGTCATCTCGTCCTTGCCCACCTGGTTCTCGGCCACGCAGGTGTAGTCGCCTTCCTCGCGCAGGCCGACCTCGTTGAAGTAGAGGGTGCCGTTGTTGAAGACGACGTAGCGCTTTGTTCGGGCTCCGGGGTCGTCCGACTGCAGAAGGTAGTTCACCAGGCTTCCGTCGGGGAGGCTCCAGGAGATCTCGGGGTTGGGGAGGCCCGAGGCCACACAGTCCACCTTGAGGTCGCCCCCGTAGAGGACCCGGTGGTCGTTGGCTTCCCGCTGCTCGATCTTGGCCGGCCGCATGACCACGTTGACGCGCAGGACGACGAAGTCGTCCCCCACCTTGTTGCGGGCGACGCACAGGTAGTCGCCGGCGTCTCTGTCGGTGACCGAGTTGACCACCAGGGTCCCGTTGGCGAACACCCGGACGCGGGGGTCCAAGCTGGGGGGGGGGGGAGAAAGAGAAGAGAAAGGGATGAGGGGTCAGGGTGTCGAAGGCGGCGGGTCCCTGGGGGGTCGGGCCCTGCCTGGCGAGGCTCAGGGGTTGAGCGTTGACCTATGAACCAGGAGGTCACGGTTGGGGACCCATGAACCAGGAGGTCATGGTTTTCCTCCTCCTCCTCCTCCTCCTCCTCCTCCTCCTCCTCCTCCTCCTTCTCCATCTCCATCTCCTCCTCCATCTCCTCCTCCTCCTCCTCCTCCATCTCCTCCATCTCCATCTCCATCTCCTCCATCTCCTCCTCCTCCTCCATCTCCTCCTCCTCCTACATCTCCTCCTCCTCCTCCTCCTCCTCCATCTCCTCCATCTCCTCCTCCTCCATCTCCTCCCCCTCCTCCATCTCCTCCTCCATCTCCTCCTCCTCCTCTTCCTCCTCCTCCTTCTCCTCCTCCTCCTCCTCCTCCTCCTCCATCTCCTCCTCCTCCTCTTCTTCCTCTTCCTTCTCCTCCTCCTCCTTCTCCTCCTCCTCCTTCTTCTCCTCCTCCTCCTCCTCCATCTCCTCCTCCTCCTCTTCCTCCTCCTCCTTCTCCTCCTCCTCCTCTTCCTCCTCCTCCTCCTCCTCATCCTCCATCGCCTCCTCCTCCTCCATCTCCTCCTCCTCCTCCATCTCCTCCTCCTCCTCCTCCTCCTCCTTCTCCTTCTTCATCTCTGTGTGCATTCATCCCCAGCCAAGGATATTTTCCCATGGATCTTCTGAGAGAGAGTGGAAGAGAGACGGAAAGACAGAGAGAAACATCGATGTGAGAGACACACATCGATGGCTTGCCTACGGCACGCGCCCCGACCAGAGTCCAGGACGGGGAGGAGCCTGCAACCCAGGAATATGCCCTTGACTGGAATCGAACCACGGACCCTTTGGTCTGCAGGCCGACGCTCTATCCCCTGAACCAAGCCCACCAGAGCAGAGGTCATGGTTTTGATTCCCAGTCAAGGGCACATGCCCAGGTTATGGGCTCGACCTCCAGTAGGGGGTGTGCAGGAAGTAGTTGATCAATGGTGATTCTCTCTCATCATTGATGTTTCTCTCTCTCCCTTCCTCTCTCTAAAATCAATAAATGATATATATATATCTATATATCTATAGATATATATAAATATATAGATATATATCCTAGAGGCCTGGTGCATGAAATTCATGCACAGGGCGGGGGGAGGGGTGTCCCCTCAATCCAGCCTACACCCGCTCCAATTCAGGACCCCTCGGGGGATGTCCGACTGCTGGTTTAGGCCCCACACCAGCCTGGTCGCCCCTTGCAGCCTGCTGTTCAGTTGCTTGGACGTCCCTCACTAATCCCCCTGCCGGCCTGGTCGCCCCACGCTGCCTGCTGTTGGGGGTCGTCCATCCGTTTGTTTGGTCATGATGGCCCCTGGCTTTTCTTCTTTTTATATATATTTTAATGTGAAATGCGGTCTAAGCCATCAGTCCTGTTACTGTGTGTGTATGTGCCCATGTAGCCAGTGCAGATTTTATTTTAATGCTCAAATCAGGGAAAAATGCTGCCATCATAGAAAGAACGAATGGAAGTTACCCTCATGAAGAGATGGAGTTCTCTCTGGCCAGGGGTGGGGAGCGATGTTTTAAACACAGTTTTTAATCTTTTTTTCTTTTTTTAAAATATATTTTTATTGATTTCAGAGAGGAAAAAAGAAGGAGAGAGAGATAGAAGCATCCATGATGAGAGAGAATCACGGATCGGCTGCCTCCTGCACGCCCCCTACTGGGGATCAAGCCCACAACCCAGGCATGTGCCCTTGACCAGATTCGAACCCGGGACCCTTTATTCCACAGTCTGACGCTCTATCCACTGAGCCAAAGGAGCTAGCGTGAGTGATCAATTCTTTTAGATTAAAATGATTAAAACGTAAAATAAACAAATAAATAAAACAAAACCCAGGTTCCTAGCCCCGATCGCAATCGGAATGAAATGAGCCGCTGCGAGCCATGGCTGTGCCCACGCACCCCTGGGCGTTCCAACATCTGCATGTTTAAACGTTCTCCGTGTGTCCCCCGGGCCAGGCGCCTCTCGCTCATTAAACACACGTGGGTTGTTTAATTACCACGAACGAGAAAGATAAATAGTCAGATGTCACCGTTGATGATTTACAGGGAGAGCGATACGGGTAGAATGATTTCAGTGTGGCCCCGGGTGGCATTCTTTCGTATTCCCTGCTGCCTCAGGCGCACCAACGCCACCTCCACACACGTCCCCACAGCCCTGGCTGGTGTGGCTCAGTGGATAGAGCATGGGCCTGCGGACGGAAGGGTCCTGGGTTCGATTTCCGGTCAAGGGCACATGCCCGGGTTGCGGGCTCGATCCCCAGGAGAGGGCATGCAGGAGGCAGCCGACCCATGATTCTCTCTCTTCATGGATGTTTCTCTCTCCCTCTCCCTTCCTCTCGGAAATCAATAAAAAAATAATTTTTTGAAAAAAAGTAAAAAAAAAAAAAAAAAGCCTTGGCCGGTTTGGCTCAGTGGATAGAGCGTCGGCCTGCGGACTGAAGGGTCCTGGGTTCGATTCCAGTCAAGGGCATGTACCTTGGTTGCGGGCACATCCCCAGTGGGGGCGTGCAGGAGGCAACCGATCCATGATTCTCTCTCATCATTGATATTTTCTATCTCTCTCTCTCCCTTCCTCTCTAAAATCAATAATAATATATTTTTTAAAAAATCAATCAGAAAAATATTCTAGGTTTAACGAGAGAAAGAGAGAGAGAGAGAACCTATGTGGGGCTGGCCCGACAGGCACTCTAGCTAATAAAGACCAGACATCCTTGTGTGAAAAACGAATGTCCCTCCGGAACCAGCGCGCAAGGGGAGCAAGACCTGTGCGCCTTCATCCTGCCCAAGGACGGCCCCAGTGGGACCGTCTCCATCCGCGAAAGGAGAGGCGCGCAGGAGCGCAATGGTGGGTGGATGGATGGCGCGCAGGAGCGCAATGGTGGATGGATGGATGGCGCACAGGAGCGCAATGGTGGATGGATGGATGGCAAGCAGGAGCGCGATGGTGGGTGGATGGATGGCGCGCAGGAGTGCAATGGTGGGTGGATGGATAGCGCACAGGAGCGCAATGGTGGATGGATGGATGGCAAGCAGGAGCGCGATGGTGGGTGGATGGATGGCGCGCAGGAGTGCAATGGTGGGTGGATGGATAGCGCACAGGAGCGCAATGGTGGATGGATGGATAGCGCACAGGAGCGCAATGGTGGATGGATGGATGGCCCGCCAGGGAACAGGGGGCCAGGGGGCCAGGGGCGCACGTACCTGAAGAAAGTGTCGATCATCTGCTTGGAGGGCAGCCTCCACAGGATGCGCGGCCAGGGGTCCCCCGAGGCGCTGCAGTCCAGCCGGAGCGTCCCCCCGTAGTGCACGTTGGTCCTCTGCGGAGAGGTGCCCGTGATGCGCGCGTTGGCCGCCGCCGCGCGCTGCACCGTCAGCTCCACCGTCCTGCGCGCCGAGCCCACCAGGTTGGCCGCTACGCACTCGTAGCGCCCGCTGTCCTTGGGCGCCAGGTTGCGGATGTAGAGGGTCCCGTTGGGGAAGACGAAGAGGTTCCCGCGGAGGAACTGCGAGGGGCGGATGTGGGTGCCGTCCCGGAGCACCCAGCGCACGGAGGGCGGGGGCGCGGCCTTGGCGCTGCAGTGGATGTGGACGCTGAGCCCCGGGGGCAGCGAGATGTTCTCCCACTTTTCCTGGTGGATCACGGGGGGCAGGGCGGCCACGTGCAGGCGGATGGCCAAGCTGTCCGCGCCCGCCGCGTTGCTGGCGACGCACTTGTACACGCCGCGGTCGGCAAAGGAGGCCTCTTTGATGGAGAGGGTGCGGTTCTCATGCAGCGTGACCCGGCCCTCCACGGGGGACACGGCGTGCCACACCCTGCGGTCCGGGAAGACCCAGGAGATCTGGGGCGCGGGGGTGCCCCTGGCCAGGCACTCCATGGCGATGGTGTCGCCCAGGTAGACGGTGACGTCCTGGTAGTGCGAGGCGAGGATCTGGGGCTGCTGGACCGACACGGACAGCAGGACGGCGCGCCGGTCCACGCCGTGCAGGTTCTGGGCGGTGCACACGTACTGGCCGCGGTCCTGGACTTGGACCTGGCGGATGACGAAGGTTCCGTTCTTCAGGACTTCGAAGCGCTGGAGGCGGGTGTTGGGGGTCATGAGGGCGCCTGGGAGGCAAACACCAGGGACTGTTAGAATCCAGAGAAACGACCCTCTTTTTTTAAAAAAAAAATATATATATTTTTATTGAATACAGAGAGGAAGGGAGAGAGAGAGAGAAACATCCATGATGAGAGAGAATCATGGATCGGCCGCCTCCTACACGACCCCCTACCGGGGATGGAGCCCACAAACCAGGCATGTCCCCTTGACCGGGAATTGAACCATGACCTCCTGGTTCATAGGTCGATGCTCAACCACTGAGCCACACCGGCCGGGCTGCCCCAGCACCGTCTGAAAAGGATCCCAGATATGCCCAGTTTTCACCCAAGAAAGTAGGCGATTCCTCTAAGCTCCCATAAATGGCCTGAAACTTTTTTTTATAGTCATTGAGAACGACTATGTGCCGGGAGCCGGTCCATCCTTGCTGTTTCAAGGGACCTGGCGTATATAGCATACTGTTCTTAATATGTTTGCTCTCCTTAGCGCCATGTGTTTTAACCAAAGTCACCTCTGTGAGAAAGGTTGTTTCCCCAGGTGGGGATCTTTCCCTGAGGTTAGGGAGGGGATACAACCCCTTAACTAAGTGCCAGGCGGGTAGTTAAGCTACATAATCTTTACTCCCTGGAATGGAGATAAGAAACGCCCTAACCTTTGTAATAGAAATTGACAGGATTAAAATCGGCTGGTATAAATACGGATGTAACAAGACAATAAACATCAGATCCTAACCAGAACCTAGCCAGAGAACATGGCAAAAGATCCTGGACAGAACCTGGCTACAGAACTTCACTGGAGAACCTAGACAGAACATGGCAAAAGAACCTGGATAGAACCTGGGTAAAGAACCTGGTGACTGAACCTGGCTGGAGAACCTGGAGAACCTAGAGAGAGAACCAAGAGACAGGACTTGGCTGGAGATCCTAGACAGAACCTAGAGACAGAACCTATCGAGAGAACATGGCACCAGAACTTGGTTGGAGATCCAGACCAGAACTTGGCTAGAGGTCCTGGCTAGGCTGCTGATCAACTGACCGCCGTCTCCGTGTCATTCCTTCTTCGCCGACTCCGTCCACACCTTTGGGGACCCCTGGACCTGCTGGGGCTGGACCCCAACAACTATGCTAATATGGTTGTTTGTGTGTGTAAAATGCTAGTACATATCCAAGAGGATATAAATACTAGAGGCCCGGAGCATGAAATTCGTGCGCAGGGCGGTGGGGGTCCCCTCAGCCCAGCCTGCACCTTCTCCAATCCGGGACCCCTCGGGGGATGTCCGACTGCCGGCTTAGGCCCGATCCATTGGACCCAGTGACCCCACTTCTAGGGATATTTCCCCAGAAACCAGAAACACCCACCAGAAAGGATATATGCACCCCTGTGTTCATAGCAGCGCCATTGACCATTGCTAAGATCTGGAAGCAGTACGAGTGCCCGTCCGTAGACCAGTGGATTAAAATGCCATGAGAGCCGGGCCTGTGGCTCAGTGGTTGAGCATCGACCTAGGCACCAGGAGGTCACAGTTCGATTCCGGTCAAGGGCACATGCCCGGGTTGCGGGCTCCATCCCCAGTAGGGGGCGTGCAGGAGGCAGCCGATCCGTGATTCTCTCTCATCATGGATGTTTCTCTCTCTCTCTCTCTCTCTCTCTCTCTCTCTTCCTCTCCCTGAAATCAATAAAAATATTCTTAAAAATTGAGTAGTGAAAAGAAGAAAAAATATGAGCAAGGAAAGGGAAGAGGAAAATTAGATATACGAACAAAACAACTGAGACGAAGATAGTAATAAAATCACTGGTCTCTCTCTCTCTCTCTCTCTCTCCCTTCCTTTTAGAACAAAAATCCCATGGCGTCCCCATTTGCTAATTCCAGCAAACATTCCTCAGGGGGGAAAAAAATCCTTACGAAACGTTCAACATCAAAGGCTGAGCTGATCAAAGAAGTCGACCTATGAACCAGATGGTCAGGGTTCGATTCCCAGTCAGCGGCTCTTAGCGCCTAATGTTTGGGAGCTACCAACACTGCTGAGACCCACTGGACCAAGGATGGTATGAGGTTCCCCCCAAGATTCGATCAGCTGTCTTATCGAAAGAGAGACCGACCCAGCTGGCATGGCTCAGTTGGTTGAGCATCGACATATGAACCACAAAGTCACAGTTCTATTCCCGGTCAGGGCACATGCCTGGGTTGCGGGCTCCATCCCCAGTAGGGGGCGTGCAGGAGGCAGCTGATCCATGATTCTTTCTCATCATGGATGTTTCTCTCCCTCTCTCTCTCTCTCTCTCTCTCTCTCTCTCTCTGCCTTCCTCTCTGAAATCAATCAATCCATCTATATATATAAAAGCCTAATATGCAGTGTCCCCTCAGGAGTTTGATTGCTCGCTATGACATGCACTGACCACCAGGAGGCGGTGCAGAATGCAGGAATGCCCCAGCCAGCAGCTGGCAGCCGGCAGCCAGCCAGGTCTAGGGACCTGACCTGTGCATGAATTTCATGCACCGGGCTGCTAGTCTCTATATATAAAAGGCTAAGCAACCGTCCAACTGAACAACTTTCTGACCGGTAGCTACGACATGCACTGACCACCAGGGGGCAGACGCTCTGACCGGTAGCTATGAGCTATGACGCACACTGACCACCAGGGGCAGACGCTCCAACCGGTAGCTATGACATGCACTGACCACCAGGGGGCAGACGCTCCGACCGGTAGCTATGACATACACTGACCACCAGGGCGCAGACGCTCCGACCGGTAGCTATGACGCGCACTGACCACCAGGGGGCAGACGCTCTGACTGGTAGCTATGACGCGCACTGACCACCAGGGCGCAGACGCTCCGACCGGTAGCTATGACGCGCACTGACCACCAGGGGGCAGACGCTCAACACAGGAGCTGCTGACAGAGGAGGGAGCCCGATTCAGGGGTGCGTCACCCGAGAACCGCCCTCTCGCAATCCGGGACCCCTTGGGGGATGTCAGGGAGCCGGATTCGGCCGAATCCCCGCAGGCCAGGCCGTGGGACCCCACCGATGTACGAATCCATGCACCGGGCCTCTAGTAAAGATTTTTTTGTAAAAAATGCAGCCACTTCCACGCCCTACCTGTAGAAACCTTGGTCCAGGTAACGAAAGGCTGGGGCTTCCCCGTGGCCTCGCACGGGATCGCGACGTCAGTCTCCGCCGTGACGGTCACGGTCTGGGGGGACCTGGTGACGATCTGTGGCTTCTCTCCAAGGGTCCAGAATTTGGATGCCGGCGGTCCCCCTGCGGAGAAGAGCTTGGAGCCGCCCGGATGGAAGCTTCCGGAAGGCGGGCCAGGGGAGGTCACGAAGGGGATGGCGTTCCGGGTGGGGTAGACCACAGGGATGTTCTGGATGTGGGTGGAGATTGGGGACACGGTCCTGGGACGGGGCAGTGATGGGGGGGCGGGCGGGCCAAAGTCCACGTGGGTGATGGTTTGAGTGTGGATCCGATTGTAGGCACCAGGGTTGACGGCTCTGTCTCTCAGCCCTGGGGCAGGAGAGGTGGGGGGCTGGGTCTTGGGGGTGACGCCCAACTGTGGGAAAGAGAAGGTCCGGTTGGTGGAAAAGAAGGGGAATCTCCCGTCGAAGTGATGAGGGACCCGTGCGTTGGGCGGCCGGCCCGCGGGGTCTCTCAGATCTGGGATGTTGTTGTGCCCAAACACTCTGGAGTGGCCGTGGAACCGGTCCGTCCCACGGTCCGTGGCCTTGTGAGGCGTGGCCGTGCGCCACGGGCCCACGGTGGCCGGGCTGGAGGACGTGGTGGTCGTCCAGGGCTTGTTGTCCGACAAAGCCCTCGAGGGGTAGGCGGTGATGCCCGGCTGGTTGGTCCCGGGACGAGGGGGCTGGAACGTCGTGAGGTATCTGAAGGGGCTCTGGGTGGTCCCCTGGGGTGGCCTCGCCGTCCCTCTCGGGGGGGCTCTGGCCGGTTGGTGGAGAATTTGGACTCTCCCACCCGGGTGGTGGTGGTGACCATCGGGGCCGCGTAGAACCATGTCCTTCATCTTCTCGTGTTTTGGGGTGACGTGAAATGGGTCCCTCTTGGGCGAGGGGGTGGACAATTCATTTCCCCGCCACCACGGGTGCTGGGTCACCTCCTCCTTCTTCGCGGGGGCAGTTTGGGGTTCGGGGCCCCCCACGGAATTGAGGGAGATGCGGTCCTTGGAACCCGTTGACGTTGGAGGTGGCGGGCTTGAGGTGAGATGGGCGGGCTCGGTGGTGGTGGTTGGTTCCGGATCCAGGAGACTCGTGGGTGCCAACGGGGTCGCTGACTCCCCCACGGGGGCCGGAGTGAGGACGGGGTGCTGGGGTCGCGTTTCGGGACGGACGGGAGCCGGGGTGGTTTCGTGAGGATCCCGGCCACGGATGGTGGATCCGGCCTGACGTGAAGTCGCCTCTACATCTGTGCTCCGAGTAGTGGAAGCAACAACATCTTCCCGTGTAGAGAGCACCAGGGAAGGGGGGATATCAGAGGGGAGATCCAGGTCCCCCGACTCTTGGGAAAAGGATGAGGGGTGCGTGAGGGTCTCCAAAGAGGGGGGCACGGGGGTGTCTGTCTGCGGACCCCCAGGCGGGGCTGTCCTCGGTGGAGTCCAGCTCTCCGTTCCTGGAACGCTGGAAGGACGGGATTCCTTCTTAATTTCTCCCGCGGTGGGGACCTCGAAACCAGAAGGCGATGTGACATCAATGATGGACTCACTTATGTTGTCATGGATGTTGTAGATGCTCGAATCCTCCATTTCCACGGGCGTATCTGTGGCTGGCGTGGTCTCTTGGGTTGCATCGTGAGATACGTGCATCTTGGGGGGGGTGGTCCTATTTTCTGCCGCCCTAGTGGTCTCAGGGGGGTCCCCAATTCTCTGGGAGACGGTTGTAGATACCAGGGCCGTTAACGGATGGGGAGTGGTAACATCTGTGGGCTGGGTTGTCGAGGCCGTGGGGCTCGCTGTCGAGGTGCCATATCGGTGTTTGTTTGGCCTCCTACCGTGCTTCCTCCGTGGGGTCGCCTTGGTTACGGGGTCCCCCTGTTTGGGGATCCCAACCGTACTCTCCCCCCAAGAGGTAGGAACCAGGGAACCATCCACTCGCCCGGGGGTCTTGGCTCCGGGTACGTGAGCGGGTCCAGCCGAGATGGTCCCCGTGGGGGCGAACGTCAAGGGTGGGGTTGGCTTATGCCGGTGCCGGAATCTGTGGGGCCTCTTCCTCCTGTGGGGCCTTTTGTGGGAAGGGGGAGCGGTGGTGGGCGTGGATGGCCAGGTGGTCTCTGGGGTGGGCGCGATGGTACCCACGGCGACGGTGCCCTCGTCAATTAGAGAGGCAAGCGACGCAGTCAATTCAACAGACTCAATGCCCTGACGCTTCCTCTCGGATCCACGGGAGCTTGTGGGCACTGTCTCCGATCTGTCTCCTTCCGGAAGCTTCCGAGGGTTCTCCTCTGTGCCCTTTGTGATCCACGGGCTGCCTTGAGGGCTGAAACCGTGGCTCACAAACTGGGGGATGTCCGTTTCTTCCTCTTTGTGTCCTCGTGTTGCGAGATCGCCAGATCGCTCTGCTGGCCCGGACTCAACCACGGACAAGGTGGGCGTTGGAGTGTCAGGTCTGGACGCCTGTCCTTCCGTCTTATCCTCATGCAATTCTGGGTCCACGGATGGCGTGAGGTCCGATTCGGCCCAGGAGGTGGCCACCGAGGGAGACGTATTCTCAGGGGATGTAGGCTCCGGCATGGGCCCAATGTCTACGGTAGACCAGTCGTCCGTGGCGATGTTGGGGCCAACATCTACAGTAGACCAGTTGTCCCTGGCGATGTTGGTTCCGACGCCTACGGTAGACCAGTTGTCCCTGGCGATGTTGGTTCCGACGCCTACGGTAGACCAGTTGTCCGTCAGAACGTGATCACCGGTGGACTCCTCGTAGGCCGGGTCCAGGATCTGTGGCGTTGACGATTCGTAAGGGACATCCGACCTCCCTGTCGTGGCCACGGTCCACTGAGAGTCCACGGCCATCTGAGGTCGACCCCGGGTCTTTGCAGAAAACTCATCGCCACCGTTGTCGGATTCTTGCAGATGGGAGCCGGCCGCGTTGGCTTCAGCCGTGAGGACGCCAGCCTGGCCTCGGTCGGGCCTCCTCCCGGTGGCGGAGGAAGCAGTCCTGGAAACGGGCTCTTCTTCCCCAAATGACAGAGCGTCCGCCGAGAATTCCTCAGCACTGGCTGTCGTCTGGGCCATTTCCGCTGGGGACACGGAGGGAGGAGACGCGACGGGCGGGACGGGAGCGGCGTCTCCGCTCTCGGACGGCGCGGTGGCGGTCTCCACGGCGGCCTCGGGCCCTCCCGTGCCCTTGGGGACGTTCCTCCCGCGGACTCGGGCTAGGATATCCGCCCAGTGGTCCGGGTTGATCTGCTTGCTGGCCATGTTGACCCTCCGTCGGGACTCGAAGGCCCTGCGGCCCTCGGCGACGTTGGCCTCGGGGTCCCTCTCGGCGTGCTTCCAGGGTTTCGGCTTCCTTCGGCCCTTCTTGGTTTTGGGGTCCTCCTTTGGGTGGACGAACACCTTCCGGTCCTTTGGATGCAGGACTCTGCTCGATGTCGGGGTATCGTCCCCGCCGACGCCCGAGCCCCCTTCGTCCTCGACGACATCCCCTCTGGGCCTGGCCAGGGCCTTCCCACCCGGGCGTCGGCCCCTCTTGGAGGCCCTTCCCGACCCTTTTCTGCTCACGGTGACCCCCACCGTGAACTGGTCGGCCCCTTGCTGGTTGACCGCGACACATCGGTAGTAGCCTCCGTCGCCGACGCGGACCTCGGGGATGGAGAGCGTCCCGTTGGGCAAGACGTAGGCGTGAGACGTGTTGGCCAACTCATTGACGATCCTCTGGTTGGGGAGAATCCAGCTCAGCTGGGCCTCAGGGACGGCCAGCGCCTGGCAAGGCAGCGCCAGGGGCTCCCCGGGGTTCTTGGCGACGGTCACCGCGTGTCCCTCCATGGGCCGCACGGCGCGAGGCTGCACGAGGATCCGGTACGCCAGGCGGTCCGTCTCGTCCGTCACCCGGGCCACGCACTGGTAGACGCCGGAGTCGGCCCGCTCCACCGATTTTATCCTCAGCCAGCCGCTCGTCAGGATGGAGAACCTGGAGTCCGGATCGTCCGTGGGCGCCTTCAGCACCGAGCCATCGGGGAGCACCCAGGAGATGGAGGGGCTCTCGGACGCCTTCACGTTGCAGCTGAGCTGGCACGGAGACCCTTCGAGGACCGTCTGGGCCCTCCGCAGGTCTCGCCCGGGCTCGATCATGACCCAGCTGCGGCCGCGAGACCGCCCGGCGTCCTCGCCGGACACGGTGAAGGAGAACCGAGACCGGTAGGACAGTAGGACCTTCTTGGACGTGCTCCGACGGCGGTTGAGCTGCAGGTCGATGAGCGGCTGCAGGACCCAGGCGGGCCGGGCCAGGATGCGGGCCCGGACGCCCGTGTAGTAGAGAGCATCGTCGTCGGGGTCCTGCCTGTACTGGTAGGTGTCTACTCCGGCGTCTGGGCCGGGCCCGGGCTCCCGGTGCAGCGTCACGGGCACCTCGCTGTAGTAGGCGATGAGCTTCCACAGCTTCTCGTAGTTCTCCCGCGTCATGGGGCACTCCAGGTCCAGGGCGACCGTGGCGTTGACGTCCAGGCCCTGGGACTCGGTCTGGTTCAGCTGGATCTGGCCCAGGCCCGACGGCCTCCTGATCTCGCAGGCCAGGCTCACCGTGTTGCCGTGCTCGTCCGTCATGTTCAGCGCGATGGCCCACGGTGGGGCCTGCGGGTCCGTCGCGGGGGGCGGCGGGCCGTCGGAGTCCTCGTCTTCGTCCTGCTCCTCCTCGGCGCTGCCGAGGGTCGCGTTGGGCCGCAGAGGGGACACGATGGACGGCCTCGCGCAGGGGATGCCCTCGAGGGTGTGGATCTCGCGTCCGCGCAACGCGGTGGGGCTGGAGCAGGTGGCGCAGAGCTGGCCGCCCTCGTAGGCCTTGTCTTTCTTGCATTTGAGGACTCCTGCAGCAGAGAAGCAGAGAGACGGGGTGTGAGTGAGGGGCAAAGGCTGGGTTGACGGCCGTCCCACCTGGCGTGAGTCTCTGTTAGGACCTAAGCCCTCACTCTCCCTGCCTCTGTGCCTTCCTGACGAATGAAAGAAAGAAAAAGTACCCTCAAATGAGGATTAATAATAAAGAAGGCCTTGAATCTGTTGAGCACAGTGTGTAGGGACCATCCAGGTTGGTTTGTTTGCCCTAGACCGGTGGTCGGCAAACCGTGGCTCGCGAGCCACGTGCGGCTCTTTGGCCCCTGGAGCGTGGCTCTTCCGCGAAATACCACGTGCGGGCGCGCACCTACAGTGCGAAGTTGACTTAAAACTTTATTAAGTTAATTTTAGGGAACGTTGTGGAGTGAGAGAAGATGGAGTGTCGAGGACGGAGAACGGTATGTGGAGATGGTTGGGACATAGAGAGAGCATGAACGAAAGGAGACGGACGAAACAAGTCTACAAGACGCGTGCGGATGGGAGCGTTGGAAGGGGTCGGCCTCGGCGAACGTACCTCCATCAGATTGAGGGCGTTTTTAGCGAAGGCCAGCTTAGGAGTCCCCTAATTAAGTGAATCACAATGTACCTGCCTGTATAGTTTAAGTTTAAAAAATTGGGCTCTCAAAAGAAATTTCAATCCTTGTGCTGTTGATATTTGGCTCTGTTGACTGATGAGTTTGCCGACCACTGGCCTATATAATAAAAGCCCACGGACCATAGTGGTGTAATGACCAGAATGACCATTTGACCAGCTGCTATGAGGTGCATTGACCACCACTCGGTCCCTCCCCTCCGGCCCACAGGCTGCGATCGCCGGACGGCGAATGGGGAACCGGGGTAGGTGGTGGTGGGGTGGGACTGGGGACTTGGTGAGCGGGAAGAAGGTGGCCCTGATTGCAGGCTAGGCCTCGGGACACTACCAGCACACGATTTCGTGCACTGGGCCTCTAGTTTTAATATATTTTTACTGTTGGTTTCAGAGAGGAAGGGAGAGGGAGAGAGATAGAAACATCCATGATGAGAGGGAATCATGGATCGGCCGCCTCCTGCACGTCCCCCACTGGGGATGGAGCCCACAACCCAGGCCTGTGCCCTTGTCCGAGAATCGAACAGTGATCTCTAATGATTTCTAGAGAAAGTGGAAGGGAGGGCTTTACCCCCAGTCGTGGGCGTGCAGGAGGCATCTGAGCCATGATTCTGTCTCATCATGGATATTTCCATCTCTCTCTCTCTCTCTCTCTCTCTCTCTCTCCCCCTTCCTCTCTGAAATCAATAAAAAGATATTTTAAAAAAACAAAAAAATAAAGAAATAAAAAAATATCCTTGGGTGAGGATTAACAATAAATAGATAAAGGAAAAGAAAGGAAGAATGAAAGAAAGAAAAAAATACCCTTGAATAAGGATTAATAATAAAGAAGTAAAGAAATAAAGAAAAACATATCCTCGAGTGAGTATTAACAATCTATAATAATAAAAGTGTAACATGCTAATTAGACCGGACATCCTTCCGGACGAAGCCGGGGCTGGGAGGGAAGCCTGGGTCCCAGGTGCCAGAGGGAAGCTGGTGCCGGCAGCTGGAGAAGGAAGGCCTACTCTTGCACAAATTTTGTGCACCGGCCTCTAGTAAGTAAATCCCGTATAATAAAAGCCTAATAGGCTAAGTGTCTGGTCGTCTGGTTAGCCATTCAACCAATCAAAGTGTAATATGCTAATGGTATGCTAAGGCCACTCAACCGCTCGCTATGACATGCACTGACCACCAGGGGGCAGACACTCTGACCAGGAGGTGAGCTTGCTGCTGGGGTCCTGCCGATCGGGACTGAGCGAGACGGGCCGGACACGCCCTGGAGCCCTCCCTCCCGCGGTCCCTCCCCGGCTGGCCAACCTCCCGCGTCCCTCCCCGGCCCCGATCGTGCCCCGGTGGGGTCCCTCGGCCTGGCCTGTGCCCTCTCACCATCCGGGACCCCTCAGGGGATGTCGGAGAGCTGGTATCAGCCCCATCCCCGCAGGCCAGGCCGAGGGACCCCACTGGTGCATGAATTCGTGCACCGGGCCTCTAGGAAAGAAATAAAGAAATGAAGAAAGAAGAAAGAAAGAAAGAAAGAAAGAAAGAAAGAAAGAAAGAAAGAAAGAAAGAAAGAAAGAAAGGAAGGAAGGAAGAGAAATAATGCATTGCAGGTGCATGAATTCGTGCACTGGGTCTCAAGTAAAGAAATAAAAATAAATCAAAAAAGAAGAAAGAAAAGAAAGAAGAAGAAAGAAGAAAGAAAGAAAGAAAGAAAGAAAGAAAGAAAGAAAGAAAGAAAGAAAGAAAGAAAGAAAGGAAGGGAGAAAGAAAGAGAGAGAAATAATGCATTGCAGGTGCACTAATTCGTGCACTGGGTCTCTAGTAAAGAAATAAAAATAAATGAAGAAAGAAGAAAGAAAGGAAGGAAGGGAGGGAGGGAGGGAGGGAGAAGGCGCATCACCCATAACAGACGGTGCCCCCGCCCCCCCGGCGGCCGGCGCAGCCATGTGCCCGGGGTGACCGCCAGACACCTGTGCCCGCCTCCCCGCCTCACCCGGGGCCTGGGCCTCCCAGGCCAGGAGCCAGCGCATCTCGCAGTCGCAGGCCCAGGGGTTGCCCTGCAGGAAGAGGTTGTCCAGCAGCGGCAGGGTCCGCAGCAGCCCCTCGGGCAGGGCCCGCAGCCCGTTCTCCGCCAGGTAGAGGTGCCGCACGCCGGAGAGCGGGAAGTGGTCCAGGAGGGTGAGGGTGGCGAAGGTGCCCGGGTGCAGCTGCCGGAGCAGGTTGCCCTCCAGGTGCAGCAGCCGCAGGGACGTCAGGCCCAGGAAGGCCTGCGGGTGCAGGAACTCCAGCCGGTTGTGGTCCAGGTGCAGCCGGACCAGGCTCCGCAGGCCCCGCAGGGTGTGGGCCGTGAGGACCTGCAGCTTGTTGTAGCTGAACTTGAAGACCTGCGGCGACAGGAGGCAGACGGGGCGGGAAACCCCGCGATTATTTCATTTTATTTGTTTCATTTTATTATTTTATTGTATTGTATGTTATTGTATTTTTATTATTATTATTTTATTATTTTATTCTATTAATTTTATTTTATTATTTTATTGTATTGTATTGTATAATTATTTTATTATTTTATTTTATTATTTTATTTTATTTTATTATTTTATTGTATTATTTTATTCTATTAACTTTATTTTATTGTATTGTATTGTATTATTATTTTATTATTTTATTTTATTTTATTATTTTATTTTATTTTATTGTATTTTATTGTATTTTTATTTCATTATTTTATTTCATTGTATTTTATTTTATTTTATTATTTTATTTTAATTTATTTATTTTATTTTATTATTGAATGTAATTTTATTTTATTTTATTTATTTTATTTATTTATTTTTATTTACTGTAATTTAATTTAATTTAATTTACTTATTTTATTTTATTTTTTATTTTTTATTTGTTTCATTTTATTTATTTTATTATATTTTATTATTTTATTATATTTTATTATTTCATTATATTTTATTATTTTATTTTATTTTATTTATTTTATTATTTTATTTATTTCATTATTTAATTTTATTATTTTATTTTAATATATTTTATTGATTCTTTCCAGACAGGAAGGGAGAGGGATAGAGAGTTAGAAACATCGATGATGAGAGAGAAACATCGATCAGCTGCCTCCTGCACACCCCCCACTGGGGATGTGCCCGCAACCCAGGTCCCTGCCCTTGACCGGGAATCGAACCCGGGACCCTTCAGTCCGCAGGCCGAAGCTCTATCCACTGAGCCGAACCGGATACGGCCCGCTTATAATTTTAAAAACCAGCCCAGCCGGCGTGGCTCAGGGGTTGAGCATCGATCTGTGAACCAGGAGGTCAGGGTTCGATTCCCGGTCAAGGGCACAGGCCCGGGTTGTGGGCTCCATCCCCAGTAGGGGGCGTCCAGGAGGCAGCCGGTCCGTGATTCTCTCTCATCGTTAATGTGCCTATCTCTCTCTGCCACTCTGAAATCAATAAAAAATATATTTAATAATAGCAGCCCTGGCTGGGTTGGCTCAGTGGATAGAGCGTCCGCCTGTGGACTGAAGGGTCCCGGGTTCGATTCCCCGTCAAGGGCATGTAGCTTGGTTGTGGGCACATGCCCAGTAGGGGGCGTGCAGGAGGCAGCTGATCGATGTTTCTAACTCTCTCTCTCTCTCCCTTCCTCTCTGTGAAATCAATAAAACACCCTATATAATAAAAGGCTAATATGCAAATTGTGCCCTCGATGGGGAGTTTCACGGGGCGTTCGACCCGGAGTCCAATCAGGGGGCCGAGGGGTGGGGCCGGCCGGCCAACTGGGCCTCTAGTTAAAAATAAAATAATAAAATAAAATAAAAATACAATAATGAGATAAAAACAAAGTAAAATAACAAAATAATAAAAGAAAAGAGAAATATTCTGCTAAGTGAAATAAGTCAGTCAAAGACAAATATCGCAGGATCTCACCCATTTGTGGATTATCATGAACCACATAAACCGATGAACAAAAATAGATGGAGAGACAGAGAAGCATCGATCAGACGCTCAGACCTCAGAGGGAAGGCGGGGGCGGGTGGGGGGGAGGGGGAGAGATCGACCAAAGGACTCGTGTGCGTGCAGATGGGCCCGAGCGGTGGGCACGGACACCAGGGGGGTGAGGGCATGAGTAGGGGTGGGGCAGGGGGGAGAATGGGGGGATCAGGACACATTTGTAATATCCCAATCAATAAAAGGAAAAATAAAAATTAAAATAAATAAAAATAAATAAATAAAATAGAATAATAAAATAAATAAAATATAAAACAAAATATAAAATAAAACAGTAAAATAAAATAAAAAACAATTAAATAATTAAATAAATAAAAGAAAAATGTAAAAGAAAATATAAAATAAATAAAATAAAAATAATAACATAAATAAAATAAAATAATGAATAAAATAAAATAATAAAAGAAAGAAAAGAAAAGGAAAGAATAAAATAAATAAAATAAAATAATAAAATGAAATGAAATAAAATGAAACAAAATAAAATAAAATACAGCCCTTGCTGGTTGGGCTCAGGGAATAGAGCGATGGCCTGCAGACCAATAAAATAAAAATAATAAAATAAATAAAAAGAAAAATATAAAATAAGTAAAATAAAATATAAAATAAAATATGACATAAAATAAAATAATGAAATAAAATAAAATAAAATACAGCCCTTGCTGGTTGGGCTCAGTGAATAGAGCGCTGGCCTGCAGACCAATAAAATAAAATAATAAAGTAAATAATTAAAATAAATAATAAAATAATAAAATAAAATTAATAATAAAATAAAGAAAAGAAAATATAAAATAAAGATGAAAGAAATAAAAAATATAAAATAAAATAATAAAATAAATAAAATAAAATATAAAATAAGATATAAAATAAAATAATAAAATAAATCATTAAGATAAATAATAAAATTAATAATAAAACAATAAAATAAATAATAAAATAAATCATTAAGATAAATAATAAAATTAATAATAAAATAATAAAATAAATAATAAAATAAATCATTAAGATAAATAATAAAATTAATAATAAAATAATAAAATCAATAACATGGATGCGGCGTTACCTGGAGAGAGCGGAGGTCCCTGAGCGCCCCGTCCGGGATGCTGGGGATGTTGTTTCCGTGGAGCATCAGTAGCTCCAGCTGGGTCAGCCCCGCGAACGAGGTCTCCGACAAGGCCTGGATGCTGTTAAACCTGAAACCCGAACGCGCATCCAGTTACGCACAATTACGCACAATTATTACGCACAATTACGCACATAGGCCCGCGCTCCATCCGTTAAACCAGCCAGGAAGGGCATTAAAATATATGTAAAAAAGAAGAAAACAGAAGCACCTAACTCTAGAAAGAGCGATACTTTAAGGAACACACGCGTCCAGTTACGCACAATTACGCACAATTATTACGCACAATTTCACACATAGGCCCGCACTCCATCCTTTAAACCAACCAGGAAGGGCAATAAAAAATATGTAAAAGCCGAAACCGGTTTGGCTCAGTGGATAGAGCGTCGGCCTGCGGACTGAAAGGTCCCAGGTTCGATTCCGCTCAATGGCAGGTACCTGGGTTGCGGGCACATCCCCGGTAGGAGATGTGCAGGAGGCAGCTGATCGATGTCTCTCTCATCGATGTTTCTGACTCTCTATCTCTCTCCCTTCCTCTCTGTAAAAAATTAATAAAATATATTTTTTAAAAATGTAAAAAAGAAGAAAACAGAAGCACCTAACTCTAGAAAGAGCGAACACACTTAAAGGAACCCACGTGCCCAGTTACGCACAATTATTACGCACATAGGTCCGCGCTCCATCCTTTAAACCAACCAGGAAGGGCAATAAATTATACGTAAAGAGAAAAAAACAGAAGCGCCTAATTCTAGAAAGAGCAATACTAAAAGGAACACACGTGCCCAGTTATGCACAATTACGCACAGTTACGCACAATTTCACACAATTACGCACAGTTACGCACATAGGTCCGCGCAACAGCCCCAATACACCCGCAGACCGGGAGCCCCGCGCGCGCGTGCCAAGAAGGCGGTACGGACCCCAGGTTGATCCTCTCCACGTGACTGGCGATGCCCGCGGGCACGGCTGCCAAGGACCGGAACGTGCAGTGGACCTCGGTGGGCACGTAGCAGGAGCAGGGGTGCGGGCAGGCGCGCGCCGCGGGAGGAGGCACCGCCCACGCCAGGATCAGCACCGCGGACAGCGCTCGCCACGGCGCCCGGGGGCGTGGCATCTTGTCGGGGTGCCCTGGAGACCTGCGGGGTAGAGAGGGTGGGGAGGGCGGGGGGAGACCACAAAACCAGAAGCGCTTCGTTATTGCCAGGTGGCCCTTGGGTACGTTCGGCTCGTGTGGTTGGCATGGGGCGTCCTGGTTCCGAGCTGCCCAAGACTTGCCATGATCCATTTTTAAAATATATATATTTTATTGATTTTTTTACAGAGAGGAAGGGAGAGGGATAGAGAGTTAGAAACATCGA
Source organism: Myotis yumanensis (assembly GCF_028538775.1). Taxonomy (NCBI): domain Eukaryota; kingdom Metazoa; phylum Chordata; class Mammalia; order Chiroptera; family Vespertilionidae; genus Myotis; species Myotis yumanensis. The sequence goes on along the minus strand of NW_027223775.1, from coordinate 10,532,727 downwards.
TGAGAGAGAAACATCAATCAGCTGCCTCCTGCACGCCCCCTACTGGGGATGTGCCCGCAACCAACGTACATGCCCTTGACCGGGAATCGAACCCGGGACCCTTCAGTCCGCAGGCCGACGCTCTATCCACTGAGCCACACCGATTAGGGCATCGATTTTTTTCACAACGTGTAAAATATTGGAGTCGAAAAGCCCAAAACATAGTTTTGTTTCCTTTCTTTAAAAAAAAAAAAATATTGTTATTGACCTCAGAGAGGAAGGGAGAGGGAGATATATTAGTAGAAACATCCATGATGAGAGAGAACCATGGATCGGCTACCTCCCGCACGCCCCCCAATCGGGGATCAAGCTCGCAACCCCGGGCCTGTGCCCTTGACCGGGAATCGAACCCGGGATCCTTCAGTCCGCAGGCCGACGCTCTAGCCACTGAGCCCAACCGGCCAGGGCTCATCATGGATGTGTCTGTCTCTCGATCCCTCTCCCTTTCTCTCCAAAATCAATTAAAAAAAATTAAAAAATAAGAAAAAGAGATGTTTCAGAAACAATCTTATTATTCACAAAAGCAAACTCCTATTCACGTGGACAGCATGGCATCCGGAAAAGAGAAAGAAAATAAAATAATGAAAAGGACAGTGGAAATACCGAGGGAGAAATCACTAAGACATCGTTAATAATCACCTATAATAATAAAAGCGTAATATGCTAATCAGACCGGACGTCCTTCCGGACGACCTTCCGGACAAAGCTGGTGCTGGTATCCCGGGAAAGGAAGGCCTACTCTTGCTCGAATTTTGTGCATCCGGCCTCTGGTAACAATATAAAGTGATAGGAAATAAAAAATAGCAAATCAAGTTTCCAAACATAGGAGAGAGAACTAAAATGCATATAAATATGTCACAATAAAGATTTGCGTACTGTAGGCGAGGGCCCCCAGAGCCATAAAAAAAATGCCAAAAAAAAAAAATTCACTGTTCGCTACTCCTTCTCGAATTGCCCTCCCCCCTCCTTAAAATTCAAACGTTCCCCCTATGGGGGCGCGCGCCCCACTTTGGGGACCACAGGCCTAGAGCGCTCAGCTCATAACCAAGGACGCATGCAACTCCCTAAGTGCAAAGAGCTCTGAGCTCGCTGGCTGAGTAGGGCTGCAACAATGTATCCTAGATGTTGCTAAGCGACAAGGATATATGGCTACATTGTTGCAGCCACACTCCAATGCATCCTGGATGTTGCTAAGCGACCCGGATATATGGCTACATTGTTGCAGGCACACTCCAATGCATCCTGGATGTTGCTAAGCGACCCGGATATATGGATACATTGTTGCAGGCACACTCCAATGCATCCTGGATGTTGCTAAGCGACCCCGACATATGGATACATTGTTGCAGGCACACTCCAATGCATCCTGGATGTTGCTAAGCGACCCGGATATATGGATACATTGTTGCAGGCAAACTCCAATGCATCCTGGATGTTGCTAAGCGACCCGGATATATGGATACATTGTTGCAGGCACACTCCAATGCATCCTGGATGTTGCTAGGCGACGCGCACATATGGATACATTGTTGCAGGCACACTCCAATGCATCCTGGATGTTGCTAAGCGACCCGGATATATGGATACATTGTTGCAGCCACACTCCAATGCATCCTGGATGTTGCTAAGCGACCCCGACATATGGATACATTGTTGCAGGCACACTCCAATGTATCCTGGATGTTGCTAGGCGACGCGCACATATGGATACATTGTTGCAATCATACTCCAATGTATCCTAGATGTTGCTAAGCGACCCGGACATATGGATACACTGTTGCAATCATACTCCAATGCATCATGGATGTTGCTAAGCGACCCCGACATATGGATACATTGTTGCAGGCACACTCCAATGCATCATACATGTTGCTAAGCGACCCGAACAGATGGATACATTGTTGCAGCCCTACTCAGCGAGCTCAGAACTCAGTCCCGGGTATCAATCACTAAGGGCACAGGACCTGTAAGGGAAGTGGAATCGCTAAGCCCCCCCAAAAGGTGCAGGGAACTCCCACTCGCCCTTGAACGACTTGATAGCGACCCGAAGTCGTCCCTTAATGTCATTCAATGAAACTGCATCCCCAGCTCGCGCGCTGGGTCCCCAGGCAGACCTGGCCCCGGGCGGGTGTCCCTTTGCCTGCCCCCCCTGGTCCTCCCTGGAGACGGAATGCACTCGGCCCAGGGGACCCTGGTCCCCCCCGATGGGAAGAGACCTCCCCCCTCACCCCACCTGGAGCCTGCGAGGCTGCAGGGCGAGGCATGGCAAACCCTGCGCCCTCCGGGAGCGCGAGGCATTGCGCGCTGCACACGCCGGGGGCGGGCGGGCGGCCGGGCGGGCGCGCAGCCAAGACCTGGGCCGGCTTCCAGGGCGCCCGCTGGGACGCGCCCCGCCGCCGGCGGCGCGGGAAACACTGGCTTCGCCGGAAGGCGGCTCGGGTTGCCTCGCGGGTCCCCCCGGCGCCGCCCGACACCAGAAAGCCGGGCTCCCGCGTAATGAGTTCTGCAGGGTCCGCGCGCCTCGGCGGGCGCACCGGGGGCCGTGGGCCTCCCCCTTTTCCAAGGGAAGGGAAGGAGGAGGAAGTGGGGGGGGGGAGGGGAGAGGGGGAGGGGGGAGGGAGGGGGAAGAGGAGGAAGAGGGGGAGGGAGAGAAAGGGGGGAGGAGGAGGAGGGGAGGAAGAGAGGGGGATGGGGAGGGGGAGGAGGAAGAGAAGGAGGAGGAAGAAGAGGGGGAGGGGGAGGCGGAGAGGTTGAGCACCAAGATCCGGGAAAGAGTTGGGCAGGAGCCCCCGCCCCCCAAACCCGGGGCGCAATGGGTGTCACTAGCGGGTCCTGCCGGTGGCTTACCTTGGAGACCAGGGCTGCAGGGGGCGAGGTCTCTAGGGGGAGGGGGGAGGGGGGAGGGGAGGGAGGAAGGGCGAAGGGTCGCATTTGCAAACCCGACCTGCTCACCCAGCCCTCCCTCCCTCCCTCCCTGGGGAACCCTCAGCTGGCCCTTCAGCCCCGGAAAATCCTGCCAGGAAACCCCGGCCGGTGTGGCCCAGTGGGTAGAGCCCCGGCCTGCGGACGCAAGGGCACCCGGGGGGTTCGATTCCCGGTCCAGGGGGGCACGGACCTCGGTGGCAGGCTGCTCCCCGGACCCAGGGCCCTCCCTGGTCGGGGTGCGCCTGCAGGAGGCCACCCATCGAGGTGTCTCTCTCACATCCATGCTTCCCCCTGCCTCTCCCTCTCTCTCTCTCTCTCTCTCTCTCTTTCTCTCCAACTCTCTCTAAGAAATCAATGGGAAAATACCCCCGAGGGAGGATTTAAATTAAAAATAAAATAAGCCCTGGCCGGTGTGGTTCAGTGGCTAGAGCGCCGGCCCGCAGACCGAAGGGTCCCGGGTTCGATTCCCGGTCAAGGGCACGCGCCCGGGTTGCGGGCTGGATGCCCAGTAGGGGGCGTGCAGGAGGCGGCCGGTCCCTGATTCTCTCTCATCACTGATGTTTCTCTCTCTCTCTCTCTCTCTGAAATCAATAAAAATATACTTTAAAAAAAAAAAAAATAGTGCCAGGAACAATTCAATGGGCTTCTTGGCCTTCAGTCCCTCTCCACCGCCCCCTCCCCCCAGTCTTTCCCTGGGCCGCCCCCCACTTTTCTGCACCCCTTGTCCCGCCACCACCCGCCCTGCCCCCACCTCCCCCCGCGAGACCAGATGGCTCAGGGGCTCACCTGTCGTTCCAAGGCCACGACCTGCGGGAACGGTGCGCCCTGACCATCCACCGGGGCCCCGAGCGCGTGCGCGCGCGCGCGCGGGCGCGTCACCGCCGCGGGTCCCCCGGAGCCATGTCCGTCCCGGGGCGGCCTGGGGGGCCTCGTTGCCACCACTTTTCCTTCCCAACGCGGCACACGGCGCCCTTTTTATTCCCCGAGAAGCCTCCGGAGTCCACGCCTCGGCCCACCCCCACCCTGCCCCACCCCACCCCGGGGAGACGGTCTGGGCGCGCGCGCGCGCGCGATGGGCCGCAGGCAGCCAGGCGCCCCCCTGGCCCCGCCGTGCGCGCGCGGCCGTGCGCTCAGCCCTCCTCTCGCCTCTTCATCGCGCCTGGTCCCCCCGGGTGGGCGCACGCGTGTCTCCCCGACTCCGACGGGCAGGAGCGCAGGCGCCCAGGGCGCACGGCTTGGCGAGGGGGTGGTGGCCCTTTGGAGAGACCCCGTCCTGCGCCCCGGAGGCGCGCGTCTTTGCAGAAAAGTTTCTTTTTCTTTGGGGAGAGAAGAGAGAGAAGGCGCAGGGTGTGCGCTGCGCCAAAGGGGGAGAGGGGGTTGGCCCCGGGCGGCGCCTGGGATCCCCGGTGGCGCGCGCGCGCGCGCGGGCGGGAGGGAGTGGACTGACTGCGCGCCCCGCCGGCCTGCGCCCCCGCCCCCACCGCGTCCCAGGCCCGAGCTGCAGGCCCCGGTGCAACCTGAGTCCCGTGGCCACGCCCTCCCCGCCGCTCAGGCGGCTCCTGGCTGCCGGCGGGAGCCCCGGTGCCAGGGCTGCTCCCGCCAAAAAGGTGGGGTTTGAGCGCCCCGGTTTGGAGAGCCTGCCGCGGGGGCGGGGGCGGGGGCGGGGGGTGGGGGAGCTTTGGGGGACCTGGTGCCAGTGGAAACGGACAACCAAGGGGTCCGGGCCGCCTGGCGCGACTTGAGACAATTCAGCAGAGACAGGGTGGAATCCTATTTTATTTATTTTATTTTAATTTATTTAATTTAATTTTATTTTATTATTTTATTTTATTTTATTATTTTTTATTTTATTTTATTTCATTTTATTTTATTTTTTATTTTATTTTATTATTTTATTTTATTTTATTTTATCTTATTTTATCTTATTACTTTATTTTATTATTTATTTATTATTTTATTTATTTATTATTTTATTTATTTTATTTTACTTTATTATTTTATTTTATTACATTTTATTTTACTTATTTTATTAATTTATTTTATTTTATTTTTATTTTATTTTATTTTATTTCATTTTATTTTATTTCATTTTATTTATTATTTATTTTATTTCATTTTATTTTACTTATTTTATTTAATTTATTTCATTTCATTTCATTCGTTCATCCTCACCCGAGGATATTTTACCATTGATTTGTAGAGAGAGTGGAAGGGAGGGGGGAGAGATAGAGAGAAACATCGCTGGGTGGCCTCCCCCACGCACCCCAAGCCAGCACCCTGAGAACACGCAGCCGAGGTCCATGCCCTTGACCGGGAATCGAACCGTGACCTCCTGGTTCCTGGGTAGATGCCCGACCACTGAGCCACACCGGCCGGGCGTGATTCTCATTCTCTTATTCATATTTGACGCCCGGCTGCCCCTCCAAATCCCATGATGACTAGAAAGAGAGAGAGAAATACGAGTCAAACAGGAAATGTCTCCTTCGGTCGCTGGAAGTTCCCGGGGAGCCGCCTGGGATGGGGGTGGGGGGGGGCGCCGGGGGGATGTCTCTCTGTTGGAGCAGAAGCCAACGTTGAGGAATGTCCCCCGGCGCGTCCAGGGTCTGGGTTCTCGGGGAATGGCGGGCTCTGGGAATGAGGGGGTGTCCCTGTGTTGGTTTGTGGGTACAAACCAGGGTGGGTGGACGCCTCCCCGCTCCTCCCATGAGTGTCCTGAAACGGTTCCAGACTGTGTCCTCAGCATCTTTTAGAACGGAACAGCGGGAAAGAAAGAAAAAGAAAGAAAAAGAATAAGAAAACAAGACGGCCCGGCCGGTGTGGCTCAGTGGTTAGAGCGTCGACCTAGGAACCAGGAGGTCCCGGGTTCGATTCCCGGTCAAGGGCACAGGCCCGGGTTGTGGGCTCGATCCCCAGTGTGGGGCGTGCAGGAGGCAGCCGGTCCATGGTTCTCTTTGATCATGGAAGCTTCTATCTCTCTCTGCCTCTCCCTTCCTCTCTGAAATCAATACAAATATATTTTAAAAAAATAAATAATCTATACTAATAAAAGGGTAATATGCTAATTAGACCAGACATCCTTCCAGACAAAGCCACGGTGGCGGAGGCTGAGGTAGAAGTGGTTAGGGGCGATCAGGCCGGCAGGGGAGGGCAGTTAGGGGCGATCAGGCCAGCAGGGGAGGGCAGTTAGGGGCGATCAGGCCGGCAGGGGAGGGCAGTTAGGGGCAATCAGGCCGGCAGGGGAGAGCAGTTAGGGGCGACCAGGCCGGCAGGGGAGGGCGGTTAAGGGCGATCAGGCCGGCAGGGGAGAGCGGTGAGGGGCAATCAGGCCGGCAGGGGAGGGCAGTTAGGGGCAATCAGGCCGGCAGGGGAGAGCAGTTAGGGGCGATCAGGCCAGCAGGGGAGAGCAGTTAGGGGCGATCAGGCCAGCAGGGGAGCGCAGTTAGGGAGCGATCAGGCCGGCAGAGGAGGGCAGTTAGGGGCGATCAGGCCTGCAGGGGAGGGCGGTTAGGGGCGATCAGGCCGGCAGGGGAGGGCAGTTAGGGGCGATCAGGCCGGCAGGGGAGGACAGTTAGGGGGCGATCAGGCCGGCAGGGGAGGGCAGTTAGGGGCGATCAGGCCGGCAGGGGAGAGCAGTTAGGGGCGATCAGGCCGGCAGGGGAGGACAGTTAGGGGGCGATCAGGCCGGCAGGCAGGGGATCCGTTAGGCGCCAGCAGTCCCGAACTGGAGAGGGTGCCGGCTGGTGTGAGGGACCCCCCCCCCCCCCACCGTGCACGCGTGTCAAGCACCGGGCCTCTAGTTTATAAAGAAACATGCTTATGAGGCACTGGCTGCAGATTGCACTTGGCACGCGGACTGACAGTGCAACCTGACCTCATACATGGGACGCAGGCTTCGGCGTGTCCCAGGGAGAAGAAGAAAAAAGGGGGGGTGTGGGGGGGCGTGGTTAAGTGCCCTTGAATTAGAAGCTTAGAGTCTGAGCGTCTCGTTCTGAAAAGGAACCACCCCTGGCCGCCCCCCTCATGCCCTGGGCAGGTCCCTCGGAGCAGACGGCTTTGGGTCTGAGTCAGATATTCTGTCTCCTCAAGGGACACCCCCTTCTCCTCTCCCCCCACCCCGCCCCCCACCCCGGGGCCCTGTTAGGTAACTGATTCCACATGTCAGGGCTGTGAAGTCAGGTAAACCCAGAAACGTGTTCGTACATCAGCTTACACCCCGGAGTCACCCCAAAATAATACACGTTCTCTTGTTCAAGGTTGAAGGAACGCAGACACGAGTGCCCCGCCTTCCGCATATGGAAACGGTAGGCGGGGCCAGTGATCTAAGGGGATACATTGTTGCAAGTGAAGATACTGTAGCAGCCCAGGGGGGCGGGGCTCAGGGGTTGAGGGTTGGCCTGGGAAACAGGGGGTCACCGGTTCGATTCCCGGTCAAGGGTGATGGTGATGGTGATGGTGGTGATGGTGGTGATGGTGATGATGATGATGGTGGTGGTGGTGGTGATGGTGGTGATGGTGATGGTGGTGATGGTGGTGATGGTGGTGATGGTGATGGTGGTGATGGTGGTGATGGTGGTGATAATGGTGATGGTGATGGTGGTGGTGATGATGGTGATGGTGGTGATGATGATGGTGATAATGGTGATGGTGATGGTGGTGGTGATGGTGATGGTGGTGGTGATGGTGATGGTGGTGATGGTGATGATGGTGATGATGATGGTGATAATGGTGATGGTGATGGTGGTGGTGATGGTGATGGTGGTGGTGATGGTGATGGTGGTGATGGTGATGATGGTGATGATGATGGTGATAATGGTGATGGTGATGGTGGTGGTGATGGTGGTGATGGTGGTGATGGTGATGATGGTGATGATGATGGTGATAATGGTGATGGTGATGATGGTGATGATGATGGTGATAATGGTGATGGTGGTGGTGATGGTGGTGATGGTGATGGTGGTGATAGTGGTGATGGTGATGGTGATGATGATGATGATGGTGGTGATGGTGATGGTGGTGATGGTGGTGATGATGGTGATGATGGTGATGATGATGGTGGTGGTGATAGTGGTGATGGTGATGGTGGTGATGATGATGATGGTGATGATGGTGATGGTGATGGTGATGATGGTGATGATGATGGTGGTGATAGTGGTGATGGTGATGGTGATGGTGGTGATGGTTATGGTGATGGTGGTGATGGTGGTGGTGGTGATGGTGGTGGTGGTGGTGATGATGGTGGTGGTGATGATGATGATGGTGATAATGGTGATGGTGGTGATGGTGGTGATGGTGATGATGATGGTGATGGTGGTGATGGTGATGATGGTGATGATGATGGTGATAATGGTGATGGTGATAGTGGTGATGGTGATGGTGATGGTGGTGATGATGGTTATGGTGATGGTGGTGATGGTGGTGGTGGTGATGGTGGTGGTGGTGGTGATGATGGTGATGGTGGTTATGGTGATGGTGGTGATGGTGGTGGTGATGGTGATGGTGGTGATGGTGGTGATGGTGGTGATGGTGGTGATGGTGATGATGATGGTGATAATGGTGATGGTGATGGTGGTGGTGATGGTGGTGATGGTGATGGTGGTGATGGTGGTGGTGATGGTGATGGTGGTGATGGTGATGATGGTGATGATGATGGTGATAATGGTGATGGTGATGGTGGTGGTGATGGTGTGATGGTGGTGATGGTGATGATGGTGATGATGATGGTGATGGTGGTGATGGTGATGATGGTGATGATGATGGTGATGGTGGTGATGGTGATGATGGTGATGATGATGATGGTGATAATGGTGATGGTGATGGTGGTGGTGATGGTGGTGATGGTGGTGATGGTGGTGATGGTGATGATGGTGATGATGATGGTGATGGTGGTGATGATGGTGATAATGATGGTGATAATGGTGATGGTGATGGTGGTGGTGATGGTGGTGATGGTGGTGATGGTGGTGATGGTGATGGTGATGATGATGGTGATAATGGTGATGGTGATGGTGGTGGTGATGGTGGTGATGGTGATGATGGTGATGATGATGGTGATGATGGTGATGATGGTGATGATGGTGATGATGATGGTGATGGTGATGATGGTGATGGTGATGATGATGATGATGATGGTGATAGTGGTGATGGTGATGGTGGTGATGATGATGATGATGGTGGTGATGGTGGTGATAGTGGTGCTAGTGGTGATGGTGATGGTGATGGTGGTGATGATGATGGTGATGATGGTGATGGTGATGGTGATGATGGTGATGATGGTGATGATGATGGTGGTGGTGATAGTGGTGATGGTGATGGTGAAGGTGGTGATGATGGTGATGGTGGTGATGGTGATGGTGGTGGTGATGGTGGTGATGATGGTGATGGTGATGGTGATGGTGGTGATTATGGTGGTTATGGTGATGGTGATGATGATGATGATGATGGTGATGGTGATGGTGGTGGTGATGGTGACGGTGATGATGGTGATGGTGATGGTGGTGGTGGTGGTGACGGTGATGGTGATGGTGATGGTGGTGGTGATGGTGATGATGGTGATGATGGTGATGGTGATGATGATGGTGGTGATGATGGTGATGATGATGATGGTGGTGATGGTGGTGATGGTGGTGATGGTGGTGATGATGGTGGTGGTGATGGTGGTGATGGTGATGATGGTGATGATGATGGTGGTGGTGATGGTGGTGATGATGATGGTGATGATGGTGATGATGGTGATGGTGATGTTGTTGACGGTTCCTTTTGCTGGGAGCACATCCTGTTTGCTCTAGTACCCGTCCCAGGCCCAGCCCGGCCACTGGCGCTGCTCACAGCACTTTCCTCTGCCTCCTCCAGGTCAGGATGCCCACAGACCAAGATGAGCCACGGAACCCCGGGACTCAGAGTCTGTTCTCTGAAAGCAGACGCGCAGACCCGATGCATTTCAAACATCTGTCCCCACCTGTGATCCTGACACTCCCCTCCTATCCTGCTTTCACCTTTTCCCGCCTCGTGCCTCCCGGGCGCTGTCAGACTACGTTCCTGGCATTTGCGAACGATTACATGACTCGCTTTCGGGGAAAATAAAAAGTGACATCGGTTCAGAAGGCTCCTGCTTCTTCGACCTGGCACTGGCCTCAGAGGCGATATCTGATGACGAAGCCGTGAGGAGCTGCGATCCAGCTACATCCAGAAGGGGGGGGGGGGAATGACATTTTATTTTATTTTTAGACACTTTTTCTTTGAACTGTTCTTACAGACACGGCAGGACAAAAATGAAAATCTGCAATGATTTTACTATAACAAACTATAGCATAAATGCACAACAGCACACATTCCCATTAAATGATGCAAAAGGGGGGATATTAATAGTAAACAGAAAGCAGATTTTTTTGAGGGGACAGACAGTAAATCATGATCTAACGAAAAATTATCTTAAAACTTAGTAACAAGAGCCCAGCTGGTGTGGCTCAGTGGTTGAGCACCATCCTATGAACCGGGAGGTCATGGTTCAATATACGTTCAAGGGCACAGGCCTGGGTTTTGGTCTCGATCCCCAGTAGGGGGCGTGCAGGAGGCGGCCGGTCCATGATTCTCTCTCATCATGGATGTTTCTATCTCTCCCTCCCTCTCCCTTCCTCTCTGAAATAAAAAATATATCTAAAAACACAAGAAAATTTTTAAAAAGTATGGTTTTAATTGAGTGAAGCCGTTAGCAATTGGCTATTTATGAA
>NW_027223775.1:10509536-10517036 GCF_028538775.1 Myotis yumanensis | reverse complement strand
AAATATCTATCTATCTATGTATCTATGTATCTATGTACATATGTACCTATGTATCTATGTATCTATATCTATATCTATATCTATCTATCTATCTATCTATCCATGTATCCATGTATCTATGTATCTATGTATCTATATCTATATATATATCTATATCTATATCTATCTATCTATCTATCTATCTATCCATGTATCTATGTATCTATATCTATATCTATATCTATCTATCTATCTATCCATGTATCTATGTATCTATGTATCTATGTATCTATATCTATATCTATATCTATATCTATATCTATCTATCTATCCATGTATCTATGTATCTATGTATCTATGTATCTATATCTATATCTATATATATATCTATATCTATATCATCTATCTATCTATCTATCTATCTATATATATATCTATGTATCTATCTATCTATGTATCTATATCTATCTATCTATCTATATCTATCTATCTATCTATCTATCTATCTATCCATGTATCTATGTATCTATGTATCTATATCTATATCTATATATATATATCTATATCTATCTATCTATCTATCTATCTATCTATCTATATATATATCTATGTATCTATGTATCTATGTATCTATGTATCTATATCTATCTATCTATCTATATCTATCTATCTATATATATATCTATATATTTATCTATATATCTATGTATCTATGTATCTATGTATCTATATCTATATCTATATATATCTCTATCTATATATCTATATATTTATCTATGTATCTATGTATCTATGTATCTATATCTATATCTATCTATCTATCTATCTATCTATCTATCTATATATCTATAAATCTACACACACACACACACACACACACAGACACACACACATATGTATATATATTTTTAAAGCAACTCTGTGGATGGCCGGGAGTCATTTCCCTGTTGCACAACCGCCCACTTGTCAGAGAATCCTGTGGACTCCTGCTCCGGCTGCATCTGCGAGACCCAGCGGACCCCTTGCCAAGCCCAAGGCTCTGTCTAGACGTGGAGATAAGGCGCCGATCGGATCCAAGTGTGGGGACCTTTGTAGGGGAGCCAGCCGCACGCGTCAGATGCCCGGGAATGCCCGCCCCGTCTCCTCGCCAGGAAACGGACCTAGAGAGGTTTCCGTGGACACGGGCGACCTTATTCCATTTCGATGGTGTGTCATTCGCAGCCCAAGAGGGCCCGGCGGCCCGGGCTTTGGGATTTGTGTCTGTGTAGGTTGGCCCTACTGGCTGGCTTTGCTGGCCTGGCTTTCAGAAATTCTTCATTGGATATTGGTCTTGGGATACAGACATATACATATGCATCCTATATAATAAAGAGCTGATATGCTAATTAGACCGAACAGCAGAACGACCGTCCAGACAACCGTCCGGATGACCTTCCGGATGAGCCTGGGGCTGCAAGGGCCGAGCCCCGTGCACGAATTTCGTGCACCGGGCCTCTAGTATATATTTATTATATATTTTTATATGTGTTTCTATTAATATATCTTTTGTTGATTTCAGAGAGGAAGGGAGAGGGAGAGAGAGAGAAAGATCAGTGATGAGAGAGAATCATGGTCCGGCTGCCTCCTGCACGCCCCCTACTGGGGATGGAGCCCGCAACCCGGGCGTGTCCCTGAGCGGGAATCGAACTGGGATCTCCTGGTTGATTGGTTCATAGGTTGATGCTCAACCACTGAGCCATGCAGGCTGGGATATCTATATCTATATCATCTATATCTATATCTATACCTATGTCTATGTCTATATCCATATCCATGTCTATGTCTATGTCTATGTCTATACCTATACCTATACCTATATCTATATCATCTATATCTATTCGTCTATATCTATATCTATATCTATATCTATATCTATATCTATATCATCTATATCTATATCATCTATATCTATATCTATATCTATATCTATATCTATATCATCTCTATATCTATATCTATATCTATATCTATATCTATATCATCTATATCTATATCATCTATATCTATATCTATATCTATATCTATATCATCTATATCTATATCATCTATATCTATATCTATATCTATATCTATATCATCTCTATATCTATATCTATGTCTATATCTATATCTCTCTCTTTTTTAAAAATAGATATATTTTATTGATTTTTTACAGAGAGGAAGGGAGAGGGACAGAGAGTCAGAAACATCGATGAGAGAGAAACATCAATCAGCTGCCTCCTGCACGCCCCCCACTGGGGATGTGCCCGCAACCCAGGTCCATGCCCTTGACCGGATTCGAACCCGGGACCCTTCAGTCCGCAGGTCCACGCGCTACCCACTGAGCCACACCAGCCAGGGCTTAAATATATTTTACTGATTTTTTTACAGAGAGGAAGGGAGACGGATAGTTAGAAACATCGATCGGCTGCCTCCTGCACGCCCCCCACTGGGGATGTGCCCGCAACCCAGGTCCATGCCCTTGACCGGGATTCGAACCCGGGACCCTTCGGTCCGCAGGCCGACGCTCTAACCACTGAGCCACACCGGCCAGGGCAGCTCCCTTTTCTTTGGGGATTTTTCTGGCTGAGGGTGGAAGCTGAGTCCTCGTCTCTCCCCCCGTCCCCACCCCCTCACCCAGGCCTCCCTCGGGACAATCCTGTCTCCCTCCCTCCCTCCCTTCCCCCCCCCCAGGAGGACTGGCCGCTGACCACAGCCTGACCACACACAGGGCGGGCGTACAGGCACATCTGGACGGGAGGCCCTTCTGGACGGCCCGGCCGCCTCCCGTCCTCGGGGTCGGCCCACGTGGCCCGTGGAATTGCTACGTCAGGGCCCCTGCGTCCAGGAAAACAGAGCTGTTTCCCGGGGAGCAGATGGGAGCAGGCCTGCGGGGCCCGGCCCTCCGGCTCCGTCTCCAACGGATCCTCGATTTAAAAAAAAATTTTTAAATACATTTCTATTGATTTCAGAGAGGAAGGGAGAGGGAGAGAGAGAGAAACATCCACGAGGAGAGAGAATCACGGACCGGCCGCCTCCTGCACGCCCCCTGCTGGTTGGGGATGGAGCCCCCAACCCGGGCCTCTGCCCTGAGCAGGATTCGAACCCGGGACCCTTCGGTCCGCAGACCGACGCTCTAACCACTGAGCCATACCAGCCGAGCACTTTTGGTTGTTAATCCTCCCCTGAGGGTATATTTTTACTGATTTTTTTAGGGAGAGACAGAGAGAAACGTCGATGTGAGAGAGACACCTCGATGGGTGGCCTCCTGCACGCGCCCCGGCCAGGGCCCGGGCCGGGGAGGAGCCTGCAACCGAGGTCCGTGCCCTTGGCCGGGAATCGAACCCGGGGCCTCCAGGTTCCTAGGATGATGTCCAACCACTGAGCCACGCTGGCCGGGCTCTTCGTGGATGTTTCTATCTCTCCCTCTCCCTTCCTCTCTGAGCTCAATAAAATATATAGATATATATATATATGTTAAATAAGAACAATTTTAGAAGAGATTGACGATCCGTGTGTGTGTGTGTGTGGAGATGTGTACCCGGAGGGCATGCCCTTTCTTGGCCTTGTGAATGCTTGGTGGGAATAGGATAGAATGAAATAAAATAAAATAAAATAAAATAAAATAAAATAAAATAAAAAAATAAAGTAAAATAAAATAAAATAAAATAAAATAGAATAATAAAATATAAAGTAATAAATAAATAAATAAAATAACTAAAATAAAATAATAAAATAAACAAAATAAAATAAAAAAATAAAATAAAAAATAAAATAAAATAAATAAAAAATAAAATAAAATAAAATAAAATAAAATAAAATAAAAAAAATAAAGTAAAATAAAATAAAATAAAATAAAATAGAATAATAAAATATAAAGTAATAAATAAATAAATAAATAAATTAAATAACTAAAATAAAATAATAAAATAAATAAATAAAATAAAAAAATAATAAAATAACAAAATAAAATAATAAAACAAAATAATAAAATAACAAAACAAAATAATAAAATAAAATAAAATAAATAAAATAATAAAATAAAATCGTATCTAATAAAAGACAGGCATGGTAATTGACCGTACCTCCGCTACGCCTCCCATGGGCTAATCAGCGAGATATGCAAATTAACCGCCAACAAAGAAGGCGGTTCATTTGCATACGTAGCCGCGGAGCGGTGGAGCCAAGCCTGAAGGCGGCTCCGGCCGGAGTGAAGGCCTGGGGCCCGGAGGCCAGAGGAAAAGCGGTGCCCGCAGCCAGGGGAAGGGAAGGCCTGTTGCACGAATCTTTTCATGCAACAGGCCTCTAGTAATAATATAAATAATAATAAAATATGAAATAATAAAACACTGCCCCGGCCAGTTTGGCTCAGTGGATAGAGCGTCGGCCTGAGGACTGAAGGGCCCCGGGTTCGATTCCCGGTCAAGGGCATGTACCTTGGTTGTGGGCTCGATCCCCAGTAGGGGGTGTGCAGGTGGCGGCCGGTCCGTGATTCTCTCTCATCATGGATGTTTCTAGGTTTCTCTCCCTCTCCCTTTCTCTCTGAAATCAATAGGGGAATATATATATTAAAAAATAAATAAAAAATAAAACAAAAAATAATAAAACAAAACAAAAAAATAGTAAACTAATGAAATAAATAGATAAATAAATAAAATAAAATAAAATAATAAAATAAAACATGAAATAAAATAATAAAATAAAATAATAAAACAAAATAATAAAATAAAATGAAATAAAATAAAATAAATAAAATAAAATAATAAAATAAAATAAATAAATAAAAGAAAATAATAAAATAAATAAAACAAAACAAAATAATAAAATAAAATAAAATAAATAAAATAATAAAATAAAATAAAATAATAAAATAAATAAAACAAAACAAAATAATAAAATGAAATAAATAAAATAAAATAAAATAAATAAATAAAATAAAATAATAAATAAATAAATAAAATAAAACTAAACAAAAAATAAAATAAAATAATAAAACAAAATAAAATAACAAAACAAAACAATAAAATAAAATAAAATAGTACCAGGAAATGCCAAGCTTGCATCTAGGAAAGAAAAAACCAACCAGCGCACAGCAGCCTGTTTGAACTCGAAGGCCCCATTTTCCAACCCGAGCGTCTGGCTCCCGACGGTGCCCCCCGGGGCTGCGTGCCGGCTCTTGCAGGAACCGCGCCTCCGGGCCTGAGGGGGAGCTGGGGGCGGGAGCCAAGCCCTTCCATCTGTGTCAACCAGGAATTTCTATTTCATTTTATTTTATTTTATTTTTTTCCGTCCAGACATAACGGCGCTCACGTCCCCGACCTCAGGCTTTTAAGCCCGGATGGCGACGTTGGTTTGATTTCTGATTGTCAGGGTTGTGGTACTGAGTGGTTCTTGTTTATGTAATACATATATATAGATAGATAGATATATAGATATAGATAGATAGATATAGATATAGATATAGATATAGATATAGATATAGATTTATTGATTTGAGAGAGAGAGAGAGGAAGGGAGAGGGACAGAGAGAGAGAGAGAGAGAGACATTAATGATGAGAGAGCCCGGCCAGTGTGGCTCAATGGTTGAGCATCAACCTAGGAACCAGGAGGTCCCGGGTTCGATTCCAGGTCAAGGGCACATGCCCGGGTTGCGGGCTCCATCCCCAACCAGTAGGGGGCGTGCAGGAGGCAGCCGGTCCATGATTCTCTTTCATCATGGATGTTTCTCTTTTCCCTCTCCTGTCCTCTCTGAAATGAATTTTTTTTAAAAAAATATATGAAACCCTGACAGGTGTGGCTCAGTGGATGGAGCGTCGGCCTGCGGACTGAAGGGTCCCGGGTTCAAATCCGGCCAAGGGCATGTACCTTGGTTGCGGGCACATCCCCAGT
Organism: Myotis yumanensis; assembly: GCF_028538775.1. Lineage (NCBI taxonomy): Eukaryota > Metazoa > Chordata > Mammalia > Chiroptera > Vespertilionidae > Myotis > Myotis yumanensis. The sequence continues at coordinate 10,511,150 of NW_027223775.1, read as the reverse complement.
GGGGGGCGTGCAGGAGGCAGCTGATCGATGTCTCTAACTCTCTGTCCCTCTCCCTTCCTCTTTGTAAAAAATCAATAAAATGTATTTAAAAAAAAAGAAAAGCAGTTTTAAATATGATAATGTTACATGCAATAAACATTAATATTTCAAGAAAAAATATTGTAAATATCATATTACCCAAACTGCACTAACAGAGTGTAACATCACAAAAGTGGTAGGAGATATTAAAAATCTGCAAATCGCAGGATGACTTCGATTGCATTCTAACATATTTTTTCTCTGACTCTATTTTTGTTCATCAGTTGATGGTGTTCATTATATCCCACAAACGAGCGAGATCCTGGGATATTTATCGTTTCTCCTCCTGGATCATTTCGCTCAGCATCATGCCCTCCAGCCCCCTCCAGGCTGATGCAAACGGGACGAGTTCCTTCCTTTTTCGGGGCTGCGTAGTATTCCACTCTGTCCATGTTCCACCCCATTGATTTTTAGAGAGAGAGGGCGAGAGAGAGAAACGTCGATGTGAGAGAAACCCATCGAGGGGTGGCCTCCTGCACGCGCCCCAACCAGGCCTCAGGCACATTCCCTTGATCAGGAATCGAACCCGGGACCCTTCTGTCTGCAGGCCGACGCTCTATCCACTGAGCCGCACCGGCTGGGGCTGGACAGCCGATATTTCGAGGCCAGATGAGCCCAGAAACTGCAAGAAGGGCTTTGGTAGAATTTGAATTCTCTGCAGAGCAATTCTTTGCTGGAAATCGTCACGTAGTGTTTATAGACGAAGAGGGTTATTGATGGCAGGTCTTTGGAGATTAGATCTCCCCGCGCCCGGGCACGTCCGCCTTCATCGGTCGGGGTTTTCGCTGGGGAAACACGTTTCTCTTCTTTCTTTTTTTCTTGTTGGAAATATGTGGGGGGCGTGGTGCCCCCGGGGCCTTATCTTGGCATCAGCCTGGCCAGCTTCCACTTGAGACCAATTTAGACGTCGCTAGACCTGACGGAGAAGCAAGTGGGTTAAGGTGAGCAGTTAACGACAAACTTGTGTTTTTTTTTTTATGCTTTTTTAAAAAATATATATATGTTTTATTTATTTTACAGAGAGGGAGAGAGAGAGACATCCGTGATGAGAGAGAACCATGGACCGGCTGCCTCCTGCACGCCCCCTACTGGGGATGTGCCCGCAACCAAGGTACATGCCCTTGACCAGGAATCGAACCCAGGACCCTTCAGTCTGCAGGCCGACGCTCTAGCCACTGAGCCACACCGGTTAGGGCTTACACATTTAAAAAATATATATATATATATATATATATATATATATATATATATATAATGTTTCTATTGATTTCAGAGAGGAAGGGAGAGGGAGAGAGAGAGAGAGACATCCATGAGGAGAGAGAACCATGGACCGGCTGCCTCCTGCACGCCCCCTACTGGGGATGGAGCCCACAACCCGGGCATGTGCCCTTGACCGGGATTCGAACCCAGACCTCCTGGTTCCTAGGTGGACGCTCAGCCACTGAGCCACGCCGGCCGGGCAGCTGCATACGTCTTAATTGAGTCCACTTGTTCTTCACGGTTATTTGGGACTGTAACGTGAGGAGTTAGAAAGGA
>NW_027223775.1:10454536-10504536 GCF_028538775.1 Myotis yumanensis | reverse complement strand
CAGGCTGGCGGGGAGGGGCAGTTAGGGACGATCAGGCTGGCGGGGAGGGGCAGTTAGGGGCGATCAGGCCGGCAGGGGAGGGCAGTTAGGGGCGATCAGGCCGGCAGGGGAGGGCAGTTAGGGGCGATCAAGCAGGCAGGGGAGGGCAGTTAGGGGCGATCAAGCTGGCGGGGGAGGGCAGTTAGGGGCGATCAGGCTGGCGGGGAGGGGCAGTTAGGGACGATCAGGCCGGCAGGGGAGGGGCAGTTAGGGGCGATCAGGCCGGCAGGGGAGGGCAGTTAGGGGCGATCAGGCCGGCAGGGGAGGGCAGTTAGGGGCGATCAAGCAGGCAGGGGAGGGCAGTTAGGGGCGATCAAGCTGGCGGGGAGGGCAGTTAGGGGCGATCAGGCTGGCGGGGAGGGGCAGTTAGGGACGATCAGGCTGGCGGGGAGGGGCAGTTAGAGGCGATCAGGCTGGCGGGGAGGGCAGTTAGGGGCGATCAGGCCGGCAGGGAGGGGCAGTTAGGGGCGATCAGGCTGGCGGGGAGGGCAGTTAGGGGCGATCAGGCTGGCGGGGAGGGGCAGTTAGGGGCGATCAGGCTGGCGGGGAGGGCAGTTAGGGGCGATCAAGCAGGCAGGGGAGGGCAGTTGGGAGTGATCAGGCTGGCAGGGAGGGGCAGTTAGGGGCGATCAGGCTGGCGGGGAGGGGCAGTTAGAGGCGATCAGGCTGGTGGGGAGGGGCAGTTGGGGGCGATCAGGCTGGTGGGGAGGGGCAGTTGGGGGCGATCAGGCTGGCGGGGAGGGCAGTTGGGGGCGATCAGGCCGGCAGGGGGGAGCAGTTAGGGGAGACCAGGCTGGCGGGGAGGGGAAGTTGGGGGAGACCAGGCCAGCAGGCAGGTGAGCGTTTAGGAGCCAGAGGTCCCGGATTGTGAAAGGGACGTCCGACTGCCGGTTTAGGCCCGAACCCTGCAAGGGGTTCCCCGAGGCGTCCCAGATTCGAGGGGGTGCAGGCTGGGCTGAGGGACACCCCCCCTCCCACCACGCCTGAATTTCGTGCACCGGGCCCCTAGTGTATATAGAAAAGCCAAGCGACCAGAAGGACTGGAATGACCAGTCGCTATGACACACACTGTGGCCAGCTAACCTCCCTCGGCCCCTCCCCCTGGCAGGCCCCGCCCCCTATTGGCCCCTCCCACCTCAATCGGGGGCGGGGCCGGCTGGATCGCACCCCTGCACGAATTCGTGCACCGGGCCTCTAGTTCTAATATATAATAGAAGGAATCCCATTATTTGCGGATTGTTCATGTTTCCTGCAGCTTTTGTGATGTTATACTATGGCCGTACAGTTTCTGGTAATATATATTGTATTCAAAATCTTTTTTACTTCTTGAAATATTAATGTTTTCTGCACGTAACGTTATTATTTTTAAAATCGTATTTCTTGAGCGTCTGCCCCCTGGTGGTCAGTGCGCGTCATAGCGACTGGTCATTCTGCTGTTTGTTCGATTTGCATATTATCTTTTTATTATATGGGATCATTTATCTATATTCATATCTATATCTATATCTATATATCTGTATCATCTATATCTATATCATTTATTTATATCTATATCTATATCTATATCTATATCTATATCTATATCATGTATATCTATATCATTTATCTATATCTATATCTATATCTATATCTATATCTGTATCTATATCTATATCATGTATATCTATATCATTTATCTATATCTATATCTATATCTATATCTATATCTATATCCATATCCATATCCATATCTATATCTATATCTATATCTATATCTATATCTATATCTATATCCATATCTATATCTATATCTATATCATTTATCTACATCTATATCTATATATCTATATCTATATCTATATATCTATATCATCTATATCTATATCATTTATCTATATCTATATCTATATCATTTATCTATATCTATATCTATATCATTTATCTATATCTATATCTATATCCATATCTATATCTATATCTATATCATTTATCTACATCTATATCTATATATCTATATCTATATCTATATATCTATATCATCTATATCTATATCATTTATCTATATCTATATCTATATCATTTATCTATATCTATAGATAGTGAGAAAGATACATTTTTAATTGATTTCAGAATTGGCAGAGATATAAACATCCATGATGAGAGAGAATCATGGACCGGCTGCCTCCTGCACGCCCCCTAGTGGGGATCGAGCCCACAACCCAGGCAGGTGCCCTGACCGGGAATTGAACTGTGACCTCCTGGTTCCTAGGTCGATGCTCAACCATTGAGCCACACTGGCCAGGCGAGGACTAGTACATTTTTTTATATGGATCATACACACACACACACACACACACACACACTCACACACACACCAGCTCTGAAGGTAAAACATGTGTTTACTATAATCCCCGAAGATCCATAGAAACCCAGTTTAATTCACCGGCTTTGGGGCCAATACCTGCTATGGAATCTTTAGCGAATGGACTGGTGAACCCTAGAAATCTCTGTCCCTGTCCCAACCCCTGAATTTGTGGAAAATTACAGTATGCGGCCCTAGCCGGTGTGGCTCAGTGGATAGAGCGCCGGCCCGCCGACTGAGGGGTCCCGGGTGCGAATCCAGGCCCAGGGCAGGTACCTGGGTCTCGGGCTCTACCCGCGGTCCTGCTCGGTGTGCGTGCAGGAAGCTACCAATCGATGTGTGTGTGTGTGTGTCTCTCTCCACTCTCTAAAAATCAATGCAAAAAAAAATCCAAAAAATATATAATAATAACATGAAAAAAATAAAGAAAATAAAAAATCAATGCAAAAATATCTTTGGGTGAGGCTTAATCAGAATCTTCTATATATATAAAAGCCCATGCGGCCGTTACGACCGGTCGACCGAACGACCGGTCGCTATGATGCGCACTGACCACCAGGGGGCAGACGCTCAAGGCAGGAGCTGCCCCCTGGTGGTCAGAGCGCTCCCACGGCCAACCTCCCGCGGTCCCTCCAACCAGCTGGCCGCGATCGGCCCCAATCACAGGCCAGGCCGAGGGACACGCCCCCCTCCCCCGGTGCACGAATTCATGCACCAAGCCTCTAGTAAATAAAAAACATAAAAATTTGAAAAAGTATTTTGTGTTGCTTCTTTCTTCCCACGAATGCGCACAGGAAAAGCCAAATTTATGGGGCCATCGGACCCCAATTCCGTTGCATTTTAATCACGAAGAAATACAGTAAGATTCCCCCTTCGACCCCGTCCCCTGCCCGAATGGGACTCTCCACACAGAAACTGGAACCGCCTGTCCGTTTTCCAAGCTGTTTATGCAGCTGCGACAGCGAATTTCAGGAAGAAAAAAAGGGGTGAGAGCTTCCAGAACTTTCCGCATCATCTAATTAGCTTCTTTTTTTTTTTTCCAAGCTGGGCAGGGGCAGACGTCAACGCAAGTGTTTGCGAAAACCTGAGCCCTCGCTGTGTCTGTCTGTACCTTCGAGAGAGAGAATAATAAAAATAATAAAAATATATTCTTGTCTCGATAGCCAGTGGCTCCTGGACCTACTGGGGAGCTTGAACCAAATCTATAAATCGCTCATCAAAAAGTGATTGATTGGCCCTAGATGGTTTGGCTCAGTGGTTAGGGCGTCGGCCTGCGGACTGAAGGGTCCCGGGTTCGAATCCCGGTCAAGGGGACATGCCCGGGTTGCGGGCTCGATCGCCAGTAGGGGGCGTGCAGGAGGCGGCCGATCCATGATTCTCTCTCATCATGGATGTTTCTCTCTCTCTCCCTTCCTCTCTGAAATCAATAAAAATATTTTTTACATGCAATAACCATTAATATTTCAAGAAAAACGATTTTAAATATAATAGTCCTGCATGCAATAAACATTAATTTTCAAGAAGAAAAGAATTTTAAATATAATAGTGCTGCATGCAATAAACATTAATTTTCAAGAAGAAAAGAATTTTAAATATAATAGTGCTGCATGCAATAAACATTAATTTTCAAGAAGAAAAGAATTTTAAATATAATAATGTGGCATGCAATAAACACCGATTATTCAAGAAAAACAATATTAAGTATAACATTACATGCAACAAACATTAATATTTCAAGAAATAATAAAAAAATATATTTTTAATAAATCTGGCTGGTGTGGCTCAGTGGTTGAGTATCAACCTAGGAGCCAGGAGGTCCCGGGTTCGATTCCCGGTCAAGGACACAGGCCCAGGTTGTGGGCTCGATCCCCAGTAGGGGGCGTGCAGGAGGCAGCCAATCCATGATTCTCTCTCATCATGGATGTTTCTATCTCTCTCTCTCTCTCTCCCTCCCTCTCTCTGAAATCAATAAAAATATATTGAAAAAAATTTTTTCTTTATTATTAAGAATATTACAGATGTCACCCATATTCCCCCAATTGACCCCCTCCATCCAATTCCCACCCCATTCCAGGACCAACCCACCCTGTTGTCTGTGTCCACGGGTGACGCATATCTATGCTCATAAAAGGGCAATATGCTAATTGGACCGGACGTCCTTCCGGACGACCTTCCGGACGAAGCCAGGCCTGGGAGGGGATTTCGTGCACCGGGCCTCGAGCATTGCATAGACATCCTTTGGCTAATCTCTTCCCGCCCCTCGCTTCCCTCGGAGATTGGCCCGTCTGTCCCATGCTTTCACGTTTATATCACGTTTATCTCAGCTTCGGGCGTACGGGATACGGGGGGGGGGGGGGGCGTGTATGTAACGTACAGAACGATCACCCCCATAAGCCCAGTCCTCGTCTGGCTTCCCTCAGAGTCGCTCCTGACAACAGACCAGCTTAGGAGGAAGTGAGCCCTGGCTGGTGTGGCTCAGTGGATAGAGCGTCGGCCTGGGGACTGAAGGGTCCTGGGTTCGAATCCTGGTCAAAGGCACATGCCCGGGTTGTGGGCTCGATCCCCAGTAGGGGGCGTGCAGGAGGCAGCCGGTCCCTGATTCTCTCTCATCATGGATGTTTTCCTCTCTCTCTCCCTCTCTCTTCCTCTCTGAAACCAATAAAAATATTTTTACATGCAACAAACGTTAATATTTCAAGAAAAACAACGTTAACTATAATAATGTTCCAGGCAATAAACAATATCTCAAGAAAAACGACTTTAAATATAATCATGTTACTTGCAACAAACATTCATCTCTCAAGAAAAACGATTTTAGCCCTGGCTGGTGTGGCTCAGTGGATAGAGCGTCGGCTTGCAGACGGAAGGGTCCTGGGTTCGATTCCTGGTCAAGGGCATGGACCTGGGTTGCGGGCACATCCCCAGTGGGGGGCGTGCAGGAGGCAGCTGATCGATGTTCCTCTCTCATCGATGTTTCTGACTCTCTATCTCTCTCCCTTCCTCTCTGTAAAAAATTAATAAAATATATTTTTTAAAAAAAGAAAAACGATTTTAAATATAATAATGTTCCTTGCAATAAACACCACTTATTCAAGACAAACCATCTTAAGTGTAATAATACCACATGCAACCAACATTCATGTTTCAGAAAAATAATAAAAATATATTTTTAAAAAATATGAACCATAAATCTGATTGTTTGTTGACCTAGGATCCAGGAGGTCCCGGGTTCGATTCCCGGTCAAGGGCACAGGCCCGGGTTGCAGGCTCGATCCCCAGTAGGGGGCGTGCAGGAGGCAGCCGGTTCATGGTTCTCTCTCATCCTTGATGTTTCTCTCTCTCTCTCCCTCTCTCTCTTTCCCTCTCTCTAAAATTAACAATAAAAAAAAAACATATAAAATCAAAGAGACACGTCATCCCGTAGCTCACAAAAGTGTCAAATGCATAAAACTGCAGGTCGTGTTGACTGGATTAGAGCTTGGCCGTGGGTGTGAGTTTTCTGCATGAAAACTCCCGGATTCAGGGGTAAAAAAAAAAAAAAAAAAAAAAATGCATAAATCACACTTAAGCTACCGCCCGCCTGGGTATTCTTTAGAACCAAGTAAACACGTCCAATCTAATTCGTTCCAGAGCTTCCCTCGTAGGCATAATACTGTCTCCTTTCGCTGACTCAGACCTGGGAATCTATTGCTGGGCGTCCCCGACGCCCTCGTCCCAGACAAAGGCGAGATCTCGCTGTGCAAAGCCATTTTCCCAGATGCCGTATCCGTTTCTTTTTATTTTAAAAAAATATATATTTTTACAACTAGAGGCCCGGTGCACGAAATTCGTGCACGGAGGTGGGGAGTGTCCCTCAGCCCGGCCTGCGCCCTCTCCAATCCGGGACCCCTCGGGGGATGTCCAGCTGCCAGTTTAGGCCCGATCTGGAAATCTGGGACTGCTGGCTCCTAACTGCTCGCCTGCCTGCCTGATCGCCCCTAACCACTCGCCTGCCTGCCTGATCGCCCCTAACCACTCGCCTGCCTGCCTGATCGCCCCTAACCACTCACCTGCCTGCCTGATCGCCCCTAACCACTCGCCTGCCTGCCTGATCGCCCCTAACCACTCTGCCTGCCTGCCTGATCGCCCCTAACCACTCGCCTGCCTGCCTGATCGCCCCTAACCACTCACCTGCCTGCCTGATCGCCCCTAACCACTCTGCCTGCCTGCCTGATCGCCCCTAACCACTCGCCTGCCTGCCTGATCGCCCCTAACCACTCTGCCTGCCTGCCTGATCGCCCCTAACCACTCGCCTGCCTGCCTGATCGCCCCTAACCACTCTGCCTGCCTGCCTGATCGCCCCTAACCACTCTGCCTGCCTGCCTGATCACCCCTAACCACTCTGCCTGCCTGCCTGATCACCCCTAACCACTCTGCCTGCCTGCCTGATCGCCCCTAACCACTCACCTGCCTGCCTGATCGCCCCTAACCACTCACCTGCCTGCCTGATCGCCCCTAACCACTCTGCCTGCCTGCCTGATCGCCCCTAACCACTCGCCTGCCTGCCTGATTGTCCCTAACCACTCACCTTCCTGCCTGATCGCCCCTAACTGCCTTCCCCTGCTGGCCTGATCACCCCTAACCACTCACCTGCCTGCCTGATTGCCCCCTAACCACTCTGCCTGCCTGATCACCCCTAACCACTCTGCCTGCCTGATCATCCCTAACCACTCTGCCTGCCTACCTGCCTGATCGCCCCTAACCACTCGCCTGTCTGCCTGCCTGATTGCCCCTAACCACTCACCTGCCTGCCTGATCGCCCCTAACCACTCGCCTGCCTGCATGATCACCCCTAACCACTAGCCTGTCTGCCTGATCACCCCTAACCACTCACCTGCCTGCCTGATCGCCCCTAACCACTCACCTGCCTGCCTGATCGCCCCTAACCACTCGCCTGCCTGCCTGATCGCCCCTAACCACTCGCCTGCCTGATCGCCCCTAACCACTCGCCTGCCTGCCTGATCGCCCCTAACCACTCACCTGCCTGCATGATCGCCCCTAACCACTCGCCTGCCTGCCTGATCGCCCCTAACCACTCGCCTGCCTGATCGCCCCTAACCACTCGCCTGCCTGCCTGATCGCCCCTAACCACTCACCTGCCTGCATGATCGCCCCTAACCACTAGCCTGTCTGCCTGATCACCCCTAACCACTCACCTGCCTGCCTGATCACCCCTAACCACTCACCTGCCTGATCGCCCCTAACCACTCGCCTGCCTGCCTGATCGCCCCTAACCACTCACCTGCCTGCATGATCGCCCCTAACCACTCGCCTGCCTGCCTGATCGCCCCTAACCACTCGCCTGCTTGCCTGATCGCCCTTAACCACTCGCCTGCCTGCCTGATCGCCCTTAACCACTCGCCTGCCTGCCTGATCGCCCCTAACCACTCTGCCTGCCTGCCTGATCACCCCTAACCACTCTGCCTGCCTGATTGCCCCCTAACCACTCTGCCTGCCTGATCGCCCCTAACCACTCGCCTGTCTGCCTGCCTGATTGCCCCTAACCACTCACCTGCCTGCCTGATTGCCCCTAACCACTCGCCTGCCTGCATGATCACCCCTAACCACTAGCCTGTCTGCCTGATCACCCCTAACCACTCACCTGCCTGCCTGATCGCCCCTAACCACTCGCCTGCCTGCCTGATCGCCCCTAACCACTCACCTGCCTGCATGATCGCCCCTAACCACTCGCCTGCCTGCCTGATCTCCCCTAACCACTCGCCTGCCTGCCTGATCGCCCCTAACCACTTGCCTGCTTGCCTGATCGCCCTTAACCACTCGCCTGCCTGCCTGATCACCCCTAACCACTCGCCTGCCTGCATGATCGCCCCTAACCACTCACCTGCCTGCCTGATCGCCCCTAACCACTCGCCTGCCTGCCTGATCGCCCCTAACTGCCTTCCCCTGCCTGCATGATCGCCCCTAACCACTCACCTGCCTGCCTGATCGCCCCTAACTGCCCTCCCCTGCCTGCATGATCGCCCCTAACCACTCACCTGCCTGCCTGATCGCCCCTAACCACTCGCCTGCCTGCCTGATCACCCCTAACTGCCTTCCCCTGCCTGCCTGATCGCCCCTAACCACTCACCTGCCTGCCTGATCGCCCCTAACTGCCCTCCCCTGCCTGCATGATCGCCCCTAACCACTCACCTGCCTGCCTGATCACCCCTAACTGCCCTCCCCTGCCTGCATGATCGCCCCTAACCACTCACCTGCCTGCCTGATCGCCCCTAACCACTCGCCTGCCTGCCTGATCACCCCTAACTGCCCTCCCCTGCCAGCCTGATCGCCCCTAACTGCCCTCCCCTGCTGGCCTGATCACCCCTAAGTTCTCTCCCCTGCTATCCTGATTGCCCCTAATCACTTCTTTCTCGGCCCCTGCCTCCGTGGCTTTGTCGGGAAGGATGTCCAGAAGACATTCAGTCTAATTAGCATATTACCCTTTTGTTAGTATAGATTGATTTCAGAGAGAGGCAGGGAAAGGGTGGGAGAGAGAGAGATAGAGACATCCATGAGGAGAGAGAATCATGGACCGGCTGCCTCCTGCATGCCCCCTACTGGGGATCGAGCCCGCAACCCGGGCCTGTGCCCTTGATCGGGAATCAAACCCAGAACCCCCTGGTTCCCAGGTCGATGCTCAAACACTGAGCCAGGGCAGCCGGGGCGAAGTCAAATCCATTTTAGAAAATAAAATGGAGCCCTAACTGGTGTGTCTCAGTGGATATAGCGTCGGCCTGCGGACTGAAGGGTCCCGGGTTCGATTCTGGTCAAGGGCATGGACCTTGGTTGCGGGCACATCCCCAGTGGGGGCCGTGCAGGAGGCAGCTGATCGGTGTTTCTCTCTCATCGGTGTTTCTAACTCTCTATCCCTCTCCCTTCCTCTCTGTAAAAAATCAATAAAATATATTTAAAAAGAAAAAAGAAAAAAGAAATAAAATGGAGAGGCCTGGGAAGCCGGAGAAATCCTTCAAGCTGCAGGCATCTGGTTTCCATTTGGGCCGTATTTTATTTTCCCTTTTTTTTTTTTTTTTTCAATTTCCCTCCTGTCACTTTCGTCCCCAAAGGGGCTGGTGGGTGAAACCTGTTTTTAATTGACGCTGCCCTTTTTCTCCCTTCCCTCCCTCCCTCCCCCCATCGGCCAGGATCTGGCTGCGGCTCCCTGAGCCCCAGTCTCCCCGCCGATTCCTGAAAATGCATGGACGGTAGACAATTCTCGACTACCGGTTTATTTTGAGACCCTTGCAAAAAAAATAAAAATGTCTTGCTTAATGCATCACACATGTGCAAGGGGGGGGAGAGGGAGGAGGATGTATTGAGATGTCGCAGGGGGGTGATTAGGCTCGGGCAGATGCTCGTTTTTTCCTCACCCCCTGCCAGCCTCTGCTTCCTGTAGGTAGGCAGTTTGCACACCCTGGGGTCACCCAAAGGTCAGCCTGAAGTCTAAGGCGCCCACTAACATGGGCAGAAAAGCCAGAAAGCTGACACGTGTCCTGCCGTCTCCAGCCTGGTGGGGGCGCTAGTCCGTTCGGTCCTGCAAGTTGGCATCAGCCTTAACTTTGGTTCCACCTTGATATTCATGTTTAATTTTATTTTTATTGATTTCCCAGAGGAAGGGAGAGGGAGAGAGAGAGAGAGAAGCATCCATGATGAGAGAGAATCATGGATCGGCTGCCTCCTGCATTCCCCCTATTGGGGGGAGGAGGGAGATTGAGCTCACAACTCAGGCATGTGCCCCTGGCCAGAAATGAACCCAGAACCCTTCCACTGAGCTCTATCCACTGAGCCACACCAGCCGGGGCCCACTTTGATCTTATACCCTCAGCCTAGTCACATTTAAAAAAATAAAATTAAATTAAAGACAAGCTTTATTCAGCTTATACTGTTATCTGGACTCATTCATTTTTTAAATATATATATATTTTTTTATTGATTTCAGAGAGAGGAAGGGAGAGGGAGAAAGAGAGAGAAACATCCATGAGGAGAGAGAATCACGGACCTGTCGCCTCCTGCACGCCCCCTACTGGGAATCGAGCCCGCACCCTGGGCAGGTGTCCTTGACCGGGAATCGAACCCTGACCTCCTGGTTCATGGGTGGACGCTCAACCACTGAGCCACACCGGCTGGGAATGTTGTCATCTGTCCTATAGAAAAATAGGCTAATATGCTAAGTGTCCCGTTGTCCAATCGTCCATTCAGCCAATCAAGGCGTAATATGCTAATGATATGCTGAGGCCGCTCAACAACGTGCTATGACGTGCACTGACCACCAGGGGGCACACATTCTACTGGTCGAACAGTCGCTATGACGTGCACTGACCACCAGGGGGCAGAGAGTTGACTGGTAAACCAGTTGCTATGACATGTACTGGCCACCAGGGGGCAGATGCTCAGCGCAGGAGCTGCCCCCTGGTGGTCACTGTAGTATCAGAGCCAACCTCCTTCAGTTCCTCCCATCAATCGCCAGCCAAGCCAAGGGCCCCACCCACGCACGAATTCATGCACCGGGCCTCTATTTTTTAAAAAAATATATTTTACTGATTTTTTACAGAGAAGAAGGGAGAGGGATAGAGAGTTAGAAACATCGATGAGAGAGAAACATCCATCAGCTGCCTCCTGCACACCCCCCACTGGGGATGTGCCCGCAACCCAGGTCCATGCCCTTGACCAGGAATCGAACCCGGGACCCTTCAGTCCGCAGGCCGACGCTCTATCCACTGAGCCACACCGGCCAGGGCTGGGCCTCTAGTTTTAAATAAAAAATAAAGACAAGCTTTATCCAGCTATTACTGTTATCTGCAGTCATTCATTCGTAGAGAAATGAGACTTAATATGTTTTTTCTTTCCCGTGAGAATTCCTTTTTCCTGAAAGAGATTCATTGAGAGAGAGAGAGAGAGAGAGAGAGAGAGAAAAGTGAGTAAAAGTTAGGTTCAGCTGCAAATAAAACAAACAAAGACAGAAAGGCATGGATTTTTCTTTCCTTCCCTTGAGGCCGGGATTTGCCCTAAAGGAAGACCCTCAGAAGTGGATCCGAAAATGTATTCTGTTTTTTTAAAAAATATATATATATTTTATTGATTTTTTACAGAGAGGAAGGGAGAGGGATAGAGAGTCAGAAACATCGATGAGAGAGAAACATCGATCAGCTGCCTCCTGCACGCCCCCTACTGGGGATGTGCCCGCAACCCAGGTCCATGCCCTTGGCGGGATTCGAACCCGGGACCCTTGAGTCCGCAGGCCGACGCTCTATCCACTGAGCCACACCGGTTCGGCCGAAAATGTATTCTTATAATTTCCCCAAATCCGGCCTCATGGGTTTAAGTCCTACCCTGCTCTAGGTGCAAAGAATTTTTGTATTTTTTAAAAATAATTTCTTATTGATTTCAGACAGGAAGGGAGAGGAAGAAAGAGACAGAGAAACATCCATGATGAGAGAGAATCATGGATCGGCCGCCTCCTGCATGTCCCCCATTGGGAATCGAACCCACAACCCGGGCCTGTGCCCTTGGCCGGGAATCAAACCCGGGATCCTTCAGTCCACAGGCTGGTGCTCTATCCACTGAGCCACACTGGCCAGGCCAGGCTGCTATGAACAAAATTCTTCTTGGAAACCAATCTGCAGGCCTTATCGATATTTTCGGAGCCTTTTAATCTTTCCTGGATGCAATTCTCCTGCTATTTGGGGGGGGGGGGGGGGGGTGGGGGGTGGATTTTCGGGGCCAAACTGTGTCTCTTTTGAAGCAGGAAGTTTGCACAGACTCTGATGCAAACTCAGTCAATGAACCCAGGTTTTTATCGGAGCCGGATGAGGCCTGTTTATTCATACAGTGGCCGGGGGGGGGGGGGGGGGGGGGAGGGATGCAGGCGATTTGAGATAAACAGAGGCGATTCGAGATTCCTGCGGCTCGCGAGCCGCATGCGGCTCTTTGGCCCCCTGCGTGTGGCTCTTCCCAAGCCTTAGGAGCACCCTCATGGAGTCAATAACCCTCTACCTGCCTATATAGTTTAAGTTTAGAAAATGTGGCTCTCCAAAGAGATTTCAATCGTCGTCCTGTTGATATTCGGCTCCGTTGGCTAATGGGTTTGCCGACCCCCGGCGACTGGGGATGGTCATCTAACGGAAGGAGTGGACATGACGATGCATTTGTCAAAAAATGCAAAAATGGGCCATCAGGCCTCAGTGGACTGAAGGGTCCTGGGTTCGAATCCCGCTCAAGGGCACAGGCCCAGGTTGCAGGCTCCATCCCCAGTAGGGGGCGTGCAGGAGGCGGCCGGTCCATGATTCTCTCTCATTATGGATGTTTCTCTCTCTCTCCTTCTCTCCCTTCCTCTCTGATATTAATAAAAACAATATTTAAAAAAAGAAATTTAAAAATTTAAAAGAAAAGAATGTATCGCACAAACACAGCTGAGGGTTTTGCTCCCTGTCATGCTGGGTAAGGGATTAATCACAGAAGCATCGCTCTTGGGGGGGCGGGAGGGGGTGCACACAGTAGGGGGTTTAATCCAGAAACCGTCCCTTGCGTCAAATCTCACAGAAGCAGCCCCAAGACGGTCTGTTAATAATTGCAATGGCCTCCCTGATGCCAATGCAGGAAGACGCCTAGAAAATATGGCCCAAAGATTATTGGGGAAAAAAAAAATACAACAGGCCTAACCGGTGTGGCTCAGTGGATAGAGCGTCGGCCTGCGGACTGAAGGGTCCCGGGTTCGAATCCCGGTCAAGGGCATGGACCTGGGTTGCGGGCACATCCCCAATAGAAGGTGTGCAGGAGGCAGCTGATCGATGTTTCTCTCTTATCATCGATGTTTCTAACTCTCTATCCCTCTCCCTTCCTCTCTGTGAAAAATCAATAACATATAAATTATTTTAAAAAATAAATAAAATTAAATTAAATTAAAACCACACACACACCAGCCAGGAATTGGAAAGGTCTGTCCGTCCAGCAGGCGAGTGACGAACACGTCAGCCTAAATATTTATCTCAGGGCGATGCACGCTTTGCTCTGTAAATTCTCGTCTGCAGCAGAATTGGGGGAGGGTGTGGGGGGGACAGAAATGCTATTTGATGGGGACAGAAGATAAATAAAGAATTCGCCGTTTGCTTTTGGCATTTGGCCTGAATTTAACTGCCTCTCCCCCTCGGCCCCCTCCCCACCCAGATGTCCAGGGTCAGGCCCATGAGCCGCATGAGGGAGAAGGAGGTGAAGATTCAGTGTATTTACTGTGGGCGGTGATCTGTGAGTTTAAAACCATTAACTCCGTCTGTCCCAAAGCCACCGAGTGGCTGCACGTTTTTTAGGATTCGAGTTCGGAAGCAGCAGAGAGACAGGGTGAGCCCGGCCGGCCGGGGTGGCTCAGTGGTTGGGCGTCGGCCAAAAAAAAAGGGGGGGGGGCATCTCTTACACCCTCTCAGCCATAGGCGTGCACAGCCACCGCTGGGAGAAAAACAATGCAACGTTGGAAATATAGATGGAGCCCCGGCCGGTGTGGCTCGGCGGATAGAATCTTAAAGGCAGCAAGAGGAAAGCAGGTAGTCACCTACGAGGCAGCGCCCACACGACTGTCAGCTGATTTCTCAACATGAAGCTATGCAGGCCAGAAGGGACTGGTAAGAAACATTCAACATGCCCTAGCTGGTGTAGCTCAGTGGATAGAGCGTCGGCCTGCGGACTGGAGGGTCCTGGGTTCGAATCCTGGTCAAGGGCATGGACCTGGGTTGCGGGCACATCCCCCAGAAAGGAGTGTGCAGGAGGCAGCTGATGGATGTTTCTCTCTCATCTCTCTCCCTTCCTCCCTGGAAAAAATCAATAAAATATATTTTTTTTTAAGAAAAGAAAAGAAAATATAGATGCATTTTGGTTGCATGCTCGGTCCATCCCCCCCAGACATGTCATGGGGAGCTCGCCAAGCTCAGAGCTGACATCATCGCCTGGAAATCCCGCTCAGGGCCTGGGGTTGAGCCTTCTGTATACGAGTCACTGGTCTGACCCCCCGGAGAACAGACCGCAGGGATGTGGACTGTGTGGCAGGCAGGGCCTGGCGGGGGGTGGCAGGCCCATGGGGAGCAGGGTCTGCTCGGAGGCAATGGGTCCAAGGTCTGTCTAGACAGCTCCCCTCCCCGCCCCTCACCCCGGGCTTTGGAGTGGGAAGGAGATTAGGGGAATCATCCTATCCTGGAAGTCATCCCCGCGCTTGGGCCTGGAGCCAGGGGGTTCTGGGTGGGGTGTGGTGGGGGGGGGGGGTGGTTTGCCTCGTTTGGACCGAGTCTAAGTTAAGAGTCTTCAGACAGAGAGGACCCATAGGAGGTGGGACGGAGGTGGAGGTGGAGGTGGAGGGTTAAAGAGAGACAGGGAGATGGAGATGGAGATAGAGATAAAGATAGAGATAGAGATAGAGGTAGAGATGAGAGAGAGAGATAAAAATACAGAGACAGAGAGATGGAGATGGAGATGGAGATGAAGATGGAGATAGAGATAGATAGATAGATAGATAGATAGATAAATAGATAGACAGACAGAGAGATGGAGATAGATGGAGATAGAGATAAAGATAGAGATAGAAATAGAGATAGAGGTAGAGATAGAGATAGAGATGAGAGATAAAAATACAGAGACAGAGAGATGGAGATGGAAGTGGAGGTGGAGATGGAGATGAAGATAGAGATTGAGAGGTGGACATGGAGATAGATAGATAGATGATAGATAGATGATAGATGATAGATAGATAGATAGATAGAGATGGAGATGGAGGTGTATTTGTAGTTGGAGGTGGAGGTGAGGATGAGGATGAGGATGTGGATGGGGATGGAGATGACAATGGATATGGGGATGGGAATGAAGATACAGATAGAGGAATAGGAAGAGGTAGACATAGAGGTAGAGAGATATTGTGAGGGATTGAAGTAGAGGTAGAGGCAGAGACAGAGACAGATAGAAATAGAGACAGAAAGAGACAGAGATAGGAATAGAGATAGGGATAGGGATGGAGATTAAAGTAGAGATTGAGGTAGAGATAGAGATAGAGATAGAGATAGAGATAGAGATAGAGGTAGAGATAGAGGTAGAGGTAGAGATAGAGGTAGAGGTAGAGATAGAGGTAGAGGTAGAGGTAGAGGTAGAGATGGAGATAGAAGTAGAGATAGAGGTAGAGATAGAGGTAGAGATAGAGGTAGAGATAGAGATAGAGATAGAGATAGAGATAGAAGTAGAGATAGAGATAGAGATAGAGATAGAGATAGAGATAGAAGTAGAGATAGAGGTAGAGATAGAGATAGAGATAGAGATAGAGATAGAGGTAGAGATAGAGGTAGAGATAGAGGTAGAGGTAGAGGTAGAGATAGAGATAGAGATAGAGATAGATGTAGAGGTAGAGGTAGAGGTAGAGATAGAGGTAGAGGTAGAAATAGAGATAGAGGTAGAGATAGAGATAGAGATAGAGGTAGAGGTAGAGGTAGAGGTAGAGGTAGAGATAGAGGTAGAGATAGAGATAGAGGTAGAGGTAGAGGTAGAGGTAGAGGTAGAGGTAGAGGTAGAGATAGAGGTAGAGGTAGAGATAGAGGTAGAGATAGAGGTAGAGGTAGAGGTAGAGGTAGAGGTAGAGGTAGAGGTAGAGATAGAGATAGAGGTAGAGGTAGAGGTAGAGGTAGAGGTAGAGGTAGAGGTAGAGATAGAGATAGAGATAGAGGTAGAGGTAGAGGTAGAGGTAGAGGTAGAGATAGAGATAGAGGTAGAGGTAGAGGTAGAGATAGAGGTAGAGGTAGAGGTAGAGGTAGAGATAGAGATAGAGATAGAGGTAGAGATAGAGATAGAGATAGAGGTAGAGGTAGAGATATTGTGAGAGATTGAAGTAGAGGCAGAGACAGAGACAGAGACAGATAGAAATAGAGACAGAAAGAGACAGAGATAGGAATAGAGATAGGGATAGAGATGGAGATTAAAGTAGAGATTGAGGTACAGATAGAGATAGAGATAGAGATAGAGGTGGAGGTAGAGGTAGAGGTAGAGGTAGAGATAGAGATAGAGATAGAGGTAGAGGTAGAGGTAGAGGTAGAGGTAGAGATAGAAGTAGAGATAGAGATAGAGATAGAGATAGAGGTAGAGGTAGAGGTAGAGGTAGAGGTAGAGATAGAAGTAGAGATAGAGATAGAGATAGAGATAGAGATAGAGATAGAGATAGAGATAGAAGTAGAGATAGAGATAGAGATAGAGGTAGAGATAGAGATAGAGGTAGAGATAGAGATAGAGATAGAGATAGAGATAGAGATAGAAGTAGAGATAGAGATAGAGATAGAGGTAGAGGTAGAGATAGAGATAGAGGTAGAGGTAGAGATAGACGTAGAGGTAGAGGTAGAGGTAGAGGTAGAGGTAGAGGTAGAGGTAGAGGTAGAGATAGAGATAGAGATAGAGGTAGAGATAGGGGTAGAGATAGAGGTAGAGATAGAGGTAGAGGTAGAGATAGAGATAGAGGTAGAGATAGAGGTAGAGATAGAGATAGAGGTAGAGATAGAGATAGAGGTAGAGATAGAGATAGAGGTAGAGATAGAAGTAGAGGTAGAGATAGAGGTAGAGGTAGAGGTAGAGGTAGAGGTAGAGGTAGAGATAGAGATAGAAGTAGAGATAGAGATAGAGGTAGAGATAGAGATAGAGGTAGAGATAGAGGTAGAGGTAGAGGTAGAGGTAGAGGTAGAGATACAGATAGAGGTAGAGATAGAGGTAGAGATAGAGGTAGAGGTAGAGATAGAGATAGAGATAGAGATAGAAATAGAGATAGAGGTAGAGATAGAGATAGAGATAGAGATAGAGATAGAGATAGAGGTAGAGATAGAGGTAGAGATAGAGATAGAGGTAGAGATAGAGATAGAGATAGAGATAGAGATAGAGATAGAGGTAGAGATAGAGATAGAGATGTGGCTATCGGTATCTCCATCGGTATCTTTCTAACTGCGTCCCTGACTAGCTACGCTTCATGTACCTAAGAGCTATAGATGTATCTACCTATGTATTGATTTCTCTCTCTCACACAGCGGTGGGGGACCTATTTTCTCTGCCATGGGCCATTTGGATATTTATAACATCATTCGCTCAATGTAATTCGCTTAATACAAACTCCTGTTGCTATGGAGAAAGCGTCTAGATTTATTGAATTTCGAGTTCTACCTGCGATTCCTTTCGAGACCCTATACAGCCTGTCTACCTATCGTCTAGGTATCTAATATATCCTTACCTATTTATACAGAAATAGAAAAAGGAATTGATTTACTGTAACAAATTAGCTTACACGAGTTGGAGGCCAGCGTGTCCAAAATCCATCAGTGGAAATCCCTGTAAGACTTTATTTTTATTTTTTTTAATATATTTTTATTGATTTCAAAGAGGAAGGGAGAGGGAGAGAGAGAAACATCCATGATGAGAGAGAATCACGGATCAGCTGCCTCCTGCACGCCCCCTACTGGGGGTCGAGGGCACAACCTGGGCATGTGCCCTTGATCGGAATCAAACCATAGCGGCCTGGTGCACAGAATTCATGCACTGAGGGGATGTCCGACTGACGACTTAGGCCTCCTGTCCATGGGGTGTGGGCCTAAGCCGTCGGTCGGACATCCCTTAGCACTGGAACGGAGCCAGGAGAGGCTCTCGCCAGCCATGAGCCCGGCTTCTGACACTCTGACCACCAGGGGGCAGCTCCTGCATTGAGCGTCTGCCCCCTGGTGGTCAGTGCACGTCATAGCGGCCGGTCATTCCGCCATTCGATCGATTTGCATGTTAGCCTTTTATTACATAGGATAATGGGTATAGGAGGGAACCGATCCACCGTTCTCACTACTTCTGCACACGTTTGCCATTTTTACTTCACGGGAGGATAAAAATTCAATCTCACCTAACAAAGACTTCAGGAGGCGAGATATTTTGAAACGTCCTGTTCTCCCATCCATTTCATCCTAAATCTCTTAGCAGAACTACGTCCCTGAAAACCACAATGACATGATCTTAAGGAAATAATTGAGCGATGAGCTTTCGGTCGGTCAGGCCAAGGGGGAAAAAGTTACCCAGCTCCTCTGATGTGAGTAACACGTTTCCCAACAATTTTTCCTGTAAAACGCAGCGGTTCCAGGCATATCTCTGAGTCACTAATACGAAACATGACTTCACTAATGCCCCCAGCGTGGACATGGTAACACAATGTATAAATGCACTGGGGTATGGGTATTTTAATTATTTTTTTAAAATAGGTTTGGCTCAGTGGATAGAGCGTCGGCCTGCGGACTGAAAGGTCCCGGGTTCGATTCCGGTCAAGGGCATGTACCTTGGTTGCGGGCACATCCCCAGTGGGTGGCGTGCAGGAGGCAGCTGATCGATGTTTCTCTCTCATCGATGTTTCTGACTCTCTATCTCTCTCCCTTCCTCTCTGTAAAAAATCAATAAAATATATTTTAAAAAAATAAAATAAAATAGGTTTTTATTGATTTCAGGGAGAGGGACAGAGACATCAATGAGAGAATCGTTGATGGGCTGCCTCCTGGACATATACAGCGTGGAATACTATGCAGCTGTGAAAAAGGCGTACTGGCTGGTGTGGCTCAGTGGATAGAGTGTAGGCCTGCGGATTGCAGGGTCCCACGTTCGATTCTGGTCAAGGGCACAGGCCCGGGTTGTGGGCTCGATCCCCAGTAGGGGGCATGCAGGAGGCAGCTGGTCCCTGATTCTCTCTCATCATTGATGTTCCTATCTCTTTCTCTTTCTCCTTTCCAGTAAAAAATTATTAAATTAAATTAAATTAAATTAAATTAAATAGAATAAAATAAATACCATAAACAATAGATGGTGTTCCTAAGAATTCCATGCTTAAAAGGACTTGTACGCACGCATGTCAGCGTAACCAATGGACACAGACTCTGGGGCGGTGGGGGCTTGGCCTGGGGTGGGAATGGCCGGGGGGGGGAGGTCAGTGAGGGGAAAAGGAGACGTATGCACAACTTTAGACAATAAATTAAAAAAAGAAGAAATTATTCAAATAATAATAATTTTAAAAAAGGGATTTTGTGGGCTTGACAGAGTAGCGTAGGGCACGGACCATTGGCTGTGAACATAATAGGATCTCTTTGCACGAATATCTATCTATCTATCTATCTATCTATCTATCTATCTATCTATCATCTATTTATTTTTTGCTAATATCTCCCCTCAAAAGTTCCCAATGACTTTATGATGATGATGATTCTTTTTTTCGTGGCTACAGAGTTCAGCTCACACCCCGAGGTCTCGCATCCACTCCCCGGGCGACGATGGGGAGGGGATTTCCCGTGATTAATGGAGAGCATAGGGTGGGGTGGCGGTGACATCAGTGTGATTCCTGAGGCGGGATGGGGCCTTGGGAATTGTGTGCAGGAAAGAAAGAAAGAGAGAAGAAAGAAAGAAAGAAAGAAAGAAAGAAAGAAAGAAAGAAAGAAAGAAAGAAAGAAAGAAAGAAAGAAAGAAAGAAGGAAGAAAGAAAGAAAGAAAAAGACAGAGTCCAGCTTAGCTGGTGTGGCTCAGTGGATAGAGCGTCAGCCTGTGGACTGAAGGGTCCTGGGTTCGAATCCCGCTCAAGGGCACATGCCCGGGTTCCGGGCTCCATCCCCAGTAGGGGGCGTGCAGGAGGCGGCCGATCCATGAGTTGACCGGTCGACTGTCTGCCCCCTGGTGGTCAGTGCACGTCATAGCGAGCGGCTGAGCGACCATAGCATATCATTAGCATATGACGCTGTGATTGGTTGAATGGCCGACCGGACGACCGGACACTTAGCATATTAGGCTTTCATTCTCTAGGATTAAAAACAGAGGTGATGCCCGAGCCGGTTGGCCCTCAGTGGCTGAGTGTTGGCCTTTAGATTTAAAACAAAAACATCTTATAAAAAAACTTGATAAAATAAAATATTGTTGCCCGGCCGGCGTGGCTCAGTGGTTAGACCGTCGACCTAGGAACCAGGAGGTCAGGGTTCGAATCTCGGTCAAGGGCACATGCCCGGGTTGAGGGCTCCATCCCCAACCAATAGGGGGCGTGCGGGAGGCAGCCGGTCCATGATTTTTCTCTCAACATTTTTAAAAAATAAATACGGCTAAATCCCATGAGCATATTTTATTTTATTTATTTTAAATATATTTTTATTGATTTCAGAGAGTAACACAGAGAGATAGAAACACCCATAATGAGAGAGAATCATGCATCAGCTGCCTCCTGCACGCCCCCTACTGGGGATCAAGCCTGCAACCTGGGCGTGTACCCTTGACCGGGAATCGAACCCAGGACCCTTCAGTCCGCAGGCCGACTCTCTATCCACTGAGCCACACCTGCCAGGGCTCTCTCATCATTGACATTTCTGTCTCCCTCTTCCTCTCCCTTCCTCTCTGAAATCATCAATAAAAATATATATTTGTGCCCTAGCCAGTTTGGCTCAGCGGATAGAGCGTCGGCCTGAGGACGGAAGGGTCCCGGGTTCGATTCCGGCCAAGGGCATGGACCTGGGTTGCGGGCACATCCCCAGTGTGGGGGTGTGCAGGAGGCAGCTGATGGATGTTTCTCTCTCATTGATGTATCTAACTCTCTGTCCCTCTCCCTTCCTCTCTGTAAAAAATCAATAAAATATATATTGAAAAAAAATATATATATATATATTTTATAAAGAAAGGAAGGAAGGAAGACATTACAATAAAATAAAATAAAATATAAAATAAATAAAGTAAAAAAAATAAACTATAAAATAAAGTAAAATAATAAAATGAAATGAAATGAAATAATAAAATTAAATTAAAGTAAAATAATAAAATAAAACATAAAATAAAATAACAAAATATAAAATAAAATAAAGTAAAATATAAAATAAAATAAAGTGAAACAATAAAATTAAAAAAATAAAATAAAATGAAGCCCGACCATCGGGAGTGTGTTTTAAAAATAGCCCCGGCAGCAGAGACGGAATTAGACACGGACCGCCCGTCACCTCCCGACCGCGATGAGAGCAGACGCGGAATTGGGGCCAATTCAGGGGAAATCGGGGGCCGTGCGCTCGCTCTTTCTGCTTCGATGGCCATCCCAGAGCTTGGGGGGAAAAAAAAAAAAAAGAACTGAAATCCTGGAAAGGGCTGCCTAACATTTTCCACGTCCCAGAGCCAGAGGAGAAGCTGCATCGACTATAAAAATAAAATGAAATAAAAAAAGTGACGGTGAATCGTACCAAGAAAAATACATCCATTGTAGGAGCTCAGATGGAAAAATCCACGTTCAGGCCCTGGCTTCCCCGGCCAAGGAAACCGGGGTGCAAAGTGGGGAGCGGAAGGTCGAGATTTCCAAGGAGAATCAACCCCTGGTTTCCCCAGGAAAGATGCTGCTTCAAGGACGGCAGGGTCCCGGGTTCGAATCCCGGCCCAGGGCACGTACCCGGGTTGCAGGCTCGACCGCCAGCCCCGGGTCCCGGTACGTGTGGAAGGCAACCCATCCAGGTGCCTCTCTCACATCGATGTTTCTCTCTCTCTGTCTCCCCCCCTCCCTCCCACTCTCTCTAAAAATCAACGGAGCCCGGCTGGTGTGGCTCAGTGGTTAGCGTCGGCCGATGAGCCAGGGGGTCCCGGGTTCGATTCCCGGTCCAGGGCACAGGCCCGGGTTGTGGGCTCGATCCCCAGTAGGGGGCGTGCAGGAGGCGGCCGGTCCATGGTTCTCTCTCATCATGGATGTTTTTTTTCTCTCTCTGTCCTTCTCCTTTCCTCTCTCTGAAATCAATAAAAATATATATATATTTTTAAAAAATCAATGGGAAAATATCCTCGGGTGAGGATTAACAACAACAACACAAAACTGGGTAATTCCTGGGGGACTGAGAATGTGCCCGGATGGGCGGTCAGCGGCTGACATCACAAATACCCCAAACAGGGTGGATCTAATGGCAGGAATTTATTTATTTATTGACTACAGGCCCGGTGCACGAATTCGTGCACCAATGGGGTCCCTCGGCCTGGCCTGCGGAGATCAGGGTGAAACCGCCTCCCCGACATTCCCCGGGGGGTCCCGGATGGCGAGAGGGCGCAGGCCAGGCCGAAGGACCCCACGGGTGCACGATCGGGGCCGGGGAGGGATGCGGGAGGTTGGCCAGCCGGGGAGGGACCGCGGGAGGGAGGGCTCCAGGGCGTGTCCGGCCCGTCTCACTCAGTCCTGATTGGCCAGACCCCAGCAGCAAGCTCAGCTTCCAGTTGGTGCGTCTGCCCCCTGGTGGTCAGTGCACGTCATAGCAACTGGTTGACCAGTCGACTGTCTGCCCCCTGGTGGTCAGTGCACGTCATAGCGACTGGTCGACCAGTCGACTGTCTGCCCCCTGGTGGTCAGTGCACGTCATAGCGACTGATGGACCAGTTGACTGTCTGCCCCCTGGTGGTCAGTGCACGTCATAGCGACTCGTCGACCAGTCGACTGTCTGCCCCCTGGTGGTCAGTGCACGTCATAGCGACTGGTCGATCGGACGACTGTCTGCCCCCTGGTGGTCAGTGCACGTCATAGCGAGCGGTTGAGCGGCCTTAGCATATCATTAGCATATTACGCTTTGATTGGTTGAATGGCCAACTGGTATACCAGACACTTAGCATATTAGGCTTTTATTCTATAGGATTTGTTTGCTTGTTTCCTTGTTTGTTTTAATAATTGATGATTGAGAGAGAGAGAAACATTGATCTGTTCCGCTTATCGATGCATTCAATCGGTGTGTCTCTCTCACATCGATGCTTCTCTCTCTGCCTTTCCCTCTCTCTCCCACTCTCCCTAAAAGCCAATGGAAAAATATCCTCGGGTGATGATTTTTAAAAAATCATAAATTAATAAATTACAAATAAATTACAAATAAATTAAAATAATTTAAAAATTAATTTAAAAATAAAGTTAATAAATCTAAAAAAATGAATTTTTTTTGAAAAGGCAGAGCCACTGAATTGTAGCTGAGAAAAGAAGAGAGAGAGGAAAAAATAAAAGACCAATTACCCAGGATGCGTTTTTATTTCAGAGCTGACATATCTCCGCTCCAGCGTCATCTTGGCTCCAAGCATCGCTCGCCGGTCCAAAAACAACCGAGGGTTCACGCCAGGCGTAGGCGCGCGAGCATTCTTCAACGAGCTGATGTTCACCAGATATGACGCTCACTGGTTCTAATAGAGCAATAAATCCCGGTGCCAGAGGCACGCACCCCCCTATATGCCGTGTCTGAACGCCCCTACCTTCGGCTGAGCCCAGAGTTACGTGTGGTTGGCGACCAGGATAGGAATAGGTGATTCAGTGCGATTGCCTAGTGGGGTTGATTTTTAAAAAATATATATTTTATTGATTTTTTACAGAGAGGAAGGGAGAGGGAGAAGGATAGAGAGTTAGAAACGTCGATGATGAGAGAGAAACGTCGATCAGCTGCCTCCTGCACGCCCCCCACTGGGGATGTGCCCGCAACCCAGGTACATGCCCTTGACTGGAATCGAACCCGGGACCCTTCAGTCCGCAGGCTGATGCTCTATCCACTGAGCCAACCCGGCTAGGGCTCCTACTGGGGTTTAAAAGGCCAGACGCCTACGCCGAGCCAGCCCTCCTGGCGTGGACGTTTTTGTAAAATATATTTTCGCTGGTGGCCCGGTGCACGAAATCCGTGGCCGTTAAAAGGGAATTAATTAGAGGAAATATGTTAATATGGCTGTCTGCCCTGAATCTGTAATAGAAGGGCAGAGATGAGAGGAAATGGGTAAAATGCATATGAAAATCCCCCTCCTGTCAGAGTCTGGGGCGCGACGCGGGACCCAGAGTCAAGACCCCGCCCACCCGCGTGCGCCTCGAACTCATGACCCAGACCCGGCCGGCTTCACCCCCGTCAAGCCCTGCAGGACAGGGGGCTCAGCCTCAGGTCCCCCATCCCAGTCCACCATCACGCAGCCTCACGTCCCTGCTGATCGCTCATAACGGAAACCCCGCCTCCACTGTGGCCACAGCCATCTTGTGACGGCGTGACGGCGTGACGGTTAATTTGCATATTACCCCTTTATTATAGAGGATTGATTTCAGAAAGGAAGGGCGAGAGAGAGAGAGAAACATCCGTGATGAGAGAGAACCACGGATCGGCTGCCCCCTGCATGCCCCTTACTGGGGATCGAGCCCGCAACCCGGGCATGTCCAGGAATCGAACCCGGGACCCTTCAGTTCGCAGGCCGAAGCTCTATCCACTGAGCCACACCGGCCAAGGCTGCAAATGTTTCCTGTTCATTTATATAGTTGTTTCATCCCCCAGAAAGCCACCCTGGGCCAGTCCCAGCGAATATTCTGTGTACAAATGACCTAGAGCTTTTCCGTTCCAACGACGGCAAAGGAAATTGCGTCTTCCGCTCCCCAGACACTCGGCGGCAACAGTACGTTTTCTTTAAGACGTGGCCCCAGCTTGTCATGTTTCAACCCGTTTCGTCTGCATCACTTTAGCGTTGCAAGATCCGCCAGCCTCACTGTGTCACCATATCACTCAGCAACCGTAGAGTAATATCTGCTATTTCTGTACGAGAAGAGAGCAAAAATTGTTGTAAATATGGTTTTTTCATCGATTTCAGAGAGGAAGGGAGAGTGAGAGAGAGAGAGAAACACCCATGATGAGAGAGAATCGTGGACCGGCTGCCTCCTGCACGCCCCCTACTGGGGATGGAGCCCGCAACCCGGGCCTGTGCCCTTGACCGGGAATCGAACCCAGACCTCCTGGTTCACAGGTTGATGCTCAACCATTGAGCCACACAGTCTGGTGCTTGTATGTTAATAAGACTACAGATTCCATGCCCAGCCTGTGTGGCTCAGTGATTGAGCGTCGACCTAGGAACCAGGTGGTCCCGGGTTCGATTCCCAGTCGAGGGCTCAGGCCCGGTTGTGGGCTCCATCCCCAGTAGGGGGCGTGCGGGAGACAGCTGATCCATGATTCTCTCTCATCATTTATGCTTCTATCTCTCTCTCTTCCTCTCCCTTCCTCTCCGAAATCAGTGCAAAATAAATAAATCCTGTATAATAAAGCCTAATATGCAAATTGTCCCCTTGGGAGTTTGACCGACCGGGAGTTCAGCCACTCGCTATGACGTGTGCTGGCCACCAGGGGGCGGCTTGGAACGAAGGAAGGCCCCTATGGGCCCTGATCGCCGGCCGGGCCTGGTGACCCTTTCCACGCATGCATTTCGTGCACCGGGCCTCTAGGAATTGAATAAAAACAATACAGACCCGTGAACGGGCAGGATTCTCTTTGCCTTATTCTTTCATTTTTTTAAAAAAATATATATTTTATTGATTTTTTTACAGAGAGGAAGGGAGAGGGATAGAGAGTTAGAAACATCGATGATGAGAGAGAAACATCGATCGGCTGCCTCCTGCACGCCCCCCACTGGGGATGAGCCCACAACCGAGGTCCATGCCCTTGACCAGGATTCGAACCCGGGACCCTTCAGTCCACAGGCCGACGCTCTATCCACTGAGCCACACAGTCAGGGCTGCCTTTATTTTTGATGGCCGGTTGCACAATCGCTTTTTTCAGAAGCGAGGGAGGAGGAGGCGATAGTTCGCAGCTGGTTCTGTGGAGCCAGGAGGGAGGATCGGACCTCACGCAGCTGCCAGGGGCTTTCCAACGTGTTGGGGAGAAGCCATTTCTCGAAGCTCAGACTCAGCGGACAGCTGTTTCCTTCTGGTTCCTGGGGTGACAGGACGGCGGACAGGCCTCAGAGTCTCAATCAGCGGTTCTCAACCTGTGGGTCGAAAGACCCTTTCACAGGGGTCGCCTAAGACCGTCGGAAAACACATCTATAATCAAATATTGTTTTTGTGATTGATCCCTGTGCTTTCATGATGTTCAATGTGTCACCATGGAAATCCATCCTGCAGATCAGATGTTTCCATGACGATTCATCACAGCAGCAACATGACAGAGATGACGTAGCAACGAGAATAATGTTATGGTTGGGGGTCCCCACAGCATGAGGAGCTGTATTCAAGGGTCGTGGCGTTAGGGAGGTTGAGAACCGCTGATATAGATAGATATATAGATATAGATATAGATATAGATATAGATATAGATATAGATATAGATAGAGATATAGGTATAGATATAGATAGAGATAGAGATAGAGATATAGATGATATAGATATAGATGATATAGATATAGATATGGATATAGATATAGATAGAGATAGAGATATAGATATAGATATAGACAGAGATATAGGTATAGATATAGATAGAGATAGAGATATAGATGATATAGATATAGATGATATAGATATAGATATGGATATAGATATAGATATAGATATAGATATGGATATAGACATAGATATGGATATAGATATAGATATAGATATAGGTATAGATATAGATATAGACATAAAGATATAGATATGAATATAGACATAGACATGGATATAGATATAGATATAGATATAGATATAGATATAGAAGATATAGATATAGATGATATAGATATAGATATAGATATAGATATAGATATAGATATAGAAGATATAGATATAGATGATATAGATATAGATATAGATATAGAAGATATAGATATAGATATAGATATAGATATAGATATAGATATAGATATAGATATAGATATAGATATAGATGATATAGATATAGTGATGAAGTAGGCACGACAATAATTTTTTGTTTGGGGGTCCCCACAGCATTAGGAGCTGTATGAAAGGGTCGCAGCATCAGGAAGGTTGAGAACCACTGGTCTAAATGGTCTTCATGCCCAGCCGGCCCATGTGCCTCAGTGGATAGAGCCTCAGCCTGTGGCCTGAAGGGTCCCGGGTTCAATTCCCGGTCAGGGGCACAGGCCCGGGTTGCGGGCTCCATCCCCAGTAGGGGGCGTGCAGGAGGCAGCCGATCCATGATTCTCTCTCATCATGGATGTTTCTCTCTCCATCTCCCTTTCTCTCTCTGGAATCAATAAAAATATGTGTTTGTTTTTTAAAAAAATAAAGAATTTAAATTAAAAAAAAAACAGAACCAAATAGCTTTATATTTCTATGAAAGTGTATTTTTAAGCCAATGTGGTCTTTTCTGAAGGGGACATTGGAATATTCAAGTTTTCTCTCTCTCTCTCTATGGACCACCCACAATGTTTCTTCAGAAATCCCCAGAATGATATAAAATTTGAATAACATCGGCTTAGAAAATGCTTGTTTTGCTTTCTTTCCTCGAATGTATGCCTTTTTTTTTTTTTTTTAATGAGAAGAAGACTTAATACTTTGGCTCTGATGGAGGATTTCCGCAGAAGCGTTGCGGAATCGCTTTGTAAGCAGGAAGTCGGCATTGCGGGCGATGTTTATACTTGTTGGATAAAGAGAGAGACGCTTAAACCCAGACAGAGAACAGACAAGGAGCAAGGGGTGTGCATAGCGTGCAAACACACATCAAGATGCATTCGCCAACGCCTAATAAAATGAAGACGCGTTTTCCTAATTTTCAACGACCTCTGCGGTCTTGCGAAGCTGGTCGAAAAGACGGCTGGTCATCCGCGCACGCCCAGGCAGCCCAGAGGGTCCCGAAGAGGATGAATCCAAAGAAGCCCACACCGAGACACATCGTCATGGAAATGCCAAGGGCTGGAGACCATGACAGAATCTTAAAGGCAGCAAGAGGAAAGCAGGTAGTCACCTACGAGGCAACGGCCACACGACTGTCAGCTGATTTCTCAACAGAAGCTATGCAGGCCAGAAGGGAGTGGTAAGAAACATTCAACGTGCCCTGACCGGTGCGGCTCAGTGGATAGAGCGTGGGCCTGCGGACTGGAGGGTCCCGGGTTCGATTCCCGGTCAACCTTGGTTGCAGACACATCCCCAATAGAGGGTGTGCAGGAGGCAGCTGACCGATGCTTCTCTCTCGTCGATGTTTCTAACTCTCTATCCCTCTCCCTTCCTCTCTGTAAAAAGTCAATAAAATATATTTAAAGAAAGAAACAGTCAACATCATGAATTGCAAGGACCTACCACCAAGATGACTCTACCCAGCAAAGCTATCATTTTATTTATTTTTTTAAAAATAATTCTTTACTGTTGAAAGTATCACATAAATATATAAATATATTTAGATACTAAATAAATTATTACTTACTTGCTGGAAAGTTTATCGTGTTCAAAAGGACCTTCTGTTTCATTTCCTTGAAAAAATAGGCATTTAAGAATAATTGAGCCCAGGCTGGTTTGGCTCAGTGGATAGAGCATCGGCCAGTGGACTGAAGGGTCCCGGGTTCGATTCCCGGTCAAGGGCACATGCCTGGGTTGTGGGCTTGATCCCCAGTAGGGGGCATGCAGGAGGCAGTCGATCCATGATTCTCCCTCATCATGGATGTTTCTATCTCTCTCTCCCTTCCTTTCTGAAATCAATAAATATATATATACAGTTTCTCTCTCATCGATGTTTCTAACTCTCTATCCCTCTCCCTCCCTCTCTGTAAAAAAATCATAAAAATATATTTAAATATATTTTAGTATATATATATATTTAAATATATATTTAAATATATATTGTTTCTCTAAAAAAATATCTGCAGATTTGAGTTGGTTTGAAGACATTCCAACGTGTTTAAGCTACACACACACACACACACACACACACACACCCATCCGCCCTCGGCCCACGTACTAAACGATTGGGTCCTCACAATCGTATGAGATGGGAGGAAGCAGATGTCAGGGAAAATCTCTGAAATTCAATTCTGTCCCTGCCTCACGCTAGGATGTGGGGTGTGGGAAGGGAGGCACGCCCAACAGTCTCCGTCTCCCGAATCTGGGCGAAAAAATGTAGAATATCTTCCCCCAGTGACCACCGAGGTCCAGATGTTTTATGGGGACATATGTTTATTCTCTTTATAGAAAAGCTCAAAAAAAAAAAAAAAAAAAAGAAAAAGGAAAAATGAGGAATTTCAGCAAGCAGGCCAAGCCAGCTGCCTGCAAATGTGATCACAGCATGAATCTCGATGAGCTTGTGTGGCTTTGGGGTGTCTACGCCCAGGCGTGAAGAGCGATGCAGCCGCAGCAGGTCTGGCTAAATGGATAGAGCGTCAGCCGGCGGACTGAAGGGTCCCGGGTTCGATTCCCGGTCCAGGGCACAGGCCCGGGTTGCGGGCTCGATCCCCAGTAGGGGGCGTGCGGGAGGCAGCCGATGCATGATTCTCTCTCATCATGGGTGTTTCTATCTCTTTCTCCCTCCCCCTTCCTCTCTGAAATCAATAAAAATATCTATACTAATAAAAGGGTGATATGCTAATTGGACCGAACATCTTCCGGACGACCTTCCGGACGTCCTTCCAGACAAAGCCATGGTGGCCGGGCCGAGTTAGAGGCGGTTAGGGGTGACCAGGCCGCCAGGGGAGAGCAGTTAGGGCAGCGGTTCTCAACCTGTGGGTCGCGACCCCTTTGGGGGTCGAACGACCTTTTCACAGGGGTCGCCTCAGACCGTCGGAAAACTCATCTATAATTACATATTGTTTTTTGTGATTAATCACTAGGCTTTAATTGTGTTTGATTTGTAACCATGAAATTGGGGGTCACCACAACATGAGGAGCTGTATGAAAGGGTCGCGGCCTTAGGAAGGTTGAGAACCACTGAGCTAGGGGCGATCAGGCAGGCAGGGGAGAGCAGTTAGGGGCGATCAGGCCGGCAGGGGAGGGCATTTGGGGGCGATCAGGCAGGCAGGGGAGGGCATTTGGGGGCGATCAGGCAGGCAGGGGAGGGCAGTTATTGGTGATCAGGCCAGCAGGGGTGGGCAGTTAGGGGCGATCAGGCAGGCAGGGGAGGGCAGTTATTGGTGATCAGGTCGGCAGGGGAGGGCAGTTAGGGGCGATCAGGCCAGCAGGGGAGGGCAGTTAGGGGCGATCAGGCAGGCAGGGGAGAGCAGTTAGGGGCTATCAAGCAGGCAGGGGAGGGCGGTTAGGGGCGATCAGGCCGGCAGGGGAGGGCGGTTAGGGGCGATCAGGTCGGCAGGGGAGGGCGGTTAGGGGCGATCAGGCCGGCAGGGGAGGGCGGTTAGGGGCGATCAGGCCGGCAGGGGAGGGCGGTTAGGGACGATCAGGCAGGCAGGCAGGTGAGTGGTTAGGAGCCAGCGGTCCCAGATTGCGAGAGGGATGTCCGACTGCCGGCTTAGGCCCGATCCCGCGGTCAGACATCCCCCTAGGTGTCCCAGACTGGAGAGGGTGCAGGCCGGGCTGAAAGACACCCCCCTCCAGTGCACGAATTTTGTGCACCGGGCCTCTAGTATAGGCATATATTGGGGTGCCTGGAGGTGAATTTGCTGATATTTGCTAGTGATAATGGGGGAGGGGGATTGTGTCTCTAATCCAGCAGCGACCCCCCCCCCCCCCCAATCCATTGAGGTGGGTAGAATGAGCTGCATGTGAACTGAATTTTCGTCTCTATTCTCCTTAATTTGTTCGACTCTTTCTCTTTTTGTTCATGTCTGGGATTGGGGGGGTTAATTCTCACCCAAGGATATTTTTTTTTCCATTGATTTTTTAAGAGAGAGTGGCGACATGGAGGAAGAAAGAGAGAGAGAGAGAGAGAGAGAGAGAGAGAGAGATTGATGGGTTGTCTCCTACACACGCCCCAACCAGGGCCACCATCGAACCTGCAACCCAGGCACCTGCCACTGACCAGGCATCGAACCCGTGACCCTTCAATGCACAGGCCAGTGCCCTAATGGAAATCCCATATGTGTGTGTTTTTTAAATATATATATTTTTATTTATTTCAGAGAGAAAAAGAGAGAGA
Organism: Myotis yumanensis; assembly: GCF_028538775.1. Lineage (NCBI taxonomy): Eukaryota > Metazoa > Chordata > Mammalia > Chiroptera > Vespertilionidae > Myotis > Myotis yumanensis. Next base: position 10,473,330 of record NW_027223775.1, on the reverse strand, counting down.
GAAGCATCCATGATGAGAGGGAATCATGGATCGGCTGCCTCCTGCACGCCCCCTACTGGGGATCGAGCCCGCAACCCGGGCATGTGCCCTTGACCGGGAATCGAACCCGGGACCTGCTGGTTCATAGGTGGACGCTCAACCACTGAGCCACCCAGCCGGGCCGATATGGTTTTTATAAGCATCTCCCTATGCCAGGGGCGTGGGAGGGAGATTTAAATGATCATCTATGTTATTCACATATTTTTCAAACGTTTGAATGAGGTGGCATAGGATTGGCCGCAAAATCAATGCATCCTGTTAAACTGAATCTTTTGTTTGTTTTTTTTAAAAAAATTGAATTTTAGGCTCATTGTACGGGGGCAGGGGGAGGAGTGAGGACATTGGGAGCAAGTCAGGAAGTTAAAAAATCTAATTTTCTTCTCCGCCGAGCGAGAAGGCCGAGGAAATTCCTTGCTTCCAGGATTAGAAAGCCTTTCAAACCTCATGAGTTTGCTGTTTTGATCCTAATGTAAATCTCTTCCAGATTTCTTACCCGTAGGAAAAAGGAGAGAGAGAGAGAGAGAGAGAGAGAGAGAGAGAGAGAGAGAGAGAAAGAGAGAGGCAGGCTATGGGCTCAGGGTCTTAGCCAAGCGAGATCAAAATAGTATATTAAATGCTCCCCAAAGACGCCTTGTACATACAAGAAATATTCGGTGAGTTAATAGCAAGTAAATCAGAAGCAGACGGATCCCTCCTCCAGGTTGCGCAAGCGTTTAACCGTTTAGAAGGCGAGGGATTAGCAGCCAGGAGACGCCTGGAAATTTATCCGTCACCCACAGAGAAACACTTTATTTTATTTCTTCGTTTTTTTTTCAAAAAATATATATATTTTTATTGATTTCAGAGAGAGAGGAAGGTAGAGGGAGAGAGAGAGATAGAAATATCCATGATGAGAGAGAATCATGCATCGGCCGCCTCCTGCACGCCCCCTACTGGGGATGGAGCCTGCAACCCGGGCCTGTGCCCTTGACCTGGAATCGAACCCGGGACCTCCTGGTTCATAGGTGGATCGATGCTCAAACCACCGAGCCACACCAGCTGGGCCCAAAGAGAAACTTTTAAAAAAATCTCAATTTTTGGCCCCAGCTGGTGTGGCTCAGTGGATAGAGAGGCGGCCTGAAGATGAACCCGCAACTCAGGGCGTCTGCCCTTGCCCAGGAATCGAACCCGGGACCCTTCAGTCCATCGGCCGATGCTCTATCCACTGAGCCACACTGGCTAGGGCTTTTCCATTGATTTTTAATGAGAGTGAACGGTAGAGAGAGAGAGAAACATTGAGGTGAGAAAGAGAGCAGTTAGGGGCGATCAGGCCAGCAGGGGAGGGCAGTTAGGGGCGATCAGGCCAGCAGGGGAGGGCAGTTAGGGGCGATCAGGCCGGCAGGGGAGGGCAGTTAGGGGCGATCAGGCCGGCAGGGGTGGGCAGTTAGGGGCGATCAGGCCGGCAGGGGGGAGCAGTTAGGGGCGATCAGGCCGGCAGGGGGGAGCAGTTAGGGGCGATCAGGCCGGCAGGGGGGAGCAGTTAGGGGCGATCAGGCCGGCAGGGGGGAGCAGTTAGGGGCGATCAGGCCGGCAGGGGAGGGCAGTTAGGGGCGATCAGGCCGGCAGGGGAGAGCAGTTAGGGGCGATCAGGCCGGCAGGGGGGAGCAGTTAGGGGCGATCAGGCCGGCAGGGGAGGGCAGTTAGGGGCGATCAGGCCGGCAGGGGAGAGCAGTTAGGGGCGATCAGGCCGGCAGGGGGGAGCAGTTAGGGGCGATCAGGCCGGCAGGGGAGGGCAGTTAGGGGCGATCAGGCCGGCAGGGGAGGGCAGTTAGGGGCGATCAGGCCGGCAGGGGAGAGCAGTTAGGGGTGATCAGGCCGGCAGGGGAGGGCAGTTAGGGGCGATCAGGCCGGCAGGGGAGGGCAGTTAGGGGCGATCAGGCCGGCAGGGGAGGGCAGTTAGGGGCGATCAGGCCAGCAGGGGAGGGCAGTTAGGGGCGATCAGGCCGGCAGGGGTGGGCAGTTAGGGGCGATCAGGCCGGCAGGGGAGGGCAGTTAGGGGCGATCAGGCCGGCAGGGGAGGGCAGTTAGGGGCGATCAGGCCGGCAGGGGTGGGCAGTTAGGGGCGATCAGGCCGGCAGGGGGGAGCAGTTAGGGGCGATCAGGCCGGCAGGGGGGAGCAGTTAGGGGCGATCAGGCCGGCAGGGGTGGGCAGTTAGGGGCGATCAGGCCGGCAGGGGAGAGCAGTTAGGGGTGATCAGGCCGGCAGGGGAGAGCAGTTAGGGGCGATCAGGCCGGCAGGGGAGGGCAGTTAGGGAGCAATCAGGCCGGCAGGGGAGAGCAGTTAGGGGTGATCAGGCCGGCAGGGGAGGGCGGTTAGGGGCGATCAGGCCGGCAGGGGAGCGGTTAGGGGCGATCAGGCCTGCACGGGAGAGCAGTTAGGGGCGATCAGGCCGGCAGGGGGGAGCAGTCAGGGGGGATCAGGCCAGCAGGGGAGAGTAGTTAGGGGCGATCAGGCCGGCAGGGGAGCGGTTAAGAGCCAGCGGTCCCAGTTTGGAGAGGGTGCCTCCGCACATGCCCCCACCAGGGCCAGGGATCAAACCTGCAACCGGGTCAGGTGCCTGTAACAGGAATCGAACCCGGGACCCTTCAGTCCCCAGGCCGGTGCTCTATCCACTGAGCCACACCAGTCAGGGCTCTGCGGCCCGATCGATTTGGAGGGGGCTCAGTGAGGTGTTTCTATGTCCAGTGAATACAGGGGGCTCCTCACAGGCGGACCAGCCACGTGGAGGACAGGACATCTTCAGGGCAGATCCCAGAGGGCACCCCGCCCCCCTCCACAGCATACGCCCCGCCCGAGCCCCCCGAGTTGGGAGGACGGGTGCGTGTTTAATGAGTGAGGTCACCCCCCCCCCCCCACACACACACGGTCCGGGTCACGCTGTTGCCTATAAATAGGACCCTCGTTAACTTCAATCGCTGGGTCGTTAATTTCTGCTGCGGAAGCCGATGTTAAAAATGGACGGAGGAGGGGCTGCGCCATCTGGGGGCCACCTGCCTAGAAGAAAGAGTGTTCTTTTTAAAAAATAAAATAAAATATATGTATATAGGGTGTCCCGAAATTCACACATGATTTGCAATTCAATTCAATTGCACATCTTGCATGAATTTTGGGACTCTCTCTCTCTCTCTCTCTCTCTCTCTCTATATATATATATATACTAGAGGCCCGGTGCACGAAATTTGTGCACTGGGGGTGGGGGTAGGGGGGTCCCTCAGCCCGGTCTGAACCCTCTCCAATCTGGGAACGCTGGCTCCTAACCACTCACCTGCCTGCTGGCCTGATCCCCACTATCCGCTCTCCCCTGCCGGCCTGATCGCCCCTGACCGCCCTCCCCTGCCTGCCTGGTCGCCCCTCACCGCCCTCCCCTGCCTGCCTGGTCGCCCCTAACTGCCCTCCTCTGCCGGCCTGATCGCTCCCTAACTGCGCTCCCCTGCTGGCCTGATCGCCCCTAACTGCTCTCCCCTGCTGGCCTGATCGCCCCTAACTGCTCTCCCCTGCCGGCCTGATCGCCCCTAACCACTCCCCTGCCACCCTGATCGCCCCTAACTGCTCTCCCCTGCTGGCCTGATCGCCCCTAACTGCCCCTAACTGATTGGCTTAACTGCCCACTCCTGCCGGCCTGATCACCCTTAACTGCCCTCCCCTGCCGGCCTGATCGCCCCCTAACCGCCCTCCCCTGCTGGCCTGATCGCCCCTAACCACTCTCCCCTGCCGGCCTGATCGCCCCTAACTGCCCTCCCCTGCCGGACTGATCGCCCCTAACTGCCCTCCCCTGCTGGCCTGATCGCCCCTAACTGCCCTCCCCTGCCGGCCTGATCGCCCCTCACCACCTCTGACTCCACCCCAGACACTGTGGCTTTGTCTGGAAGGACGACCGGAAGACGTCCGGTCGGCCTGGTCTAATTAGCATATCACCCTTTTATTAGTAAAGATTCTTATTGATTTCAGAGAGGAAGGGAGAGAGAGAGAGAGAGAGAGAGCAGCATCCATGTGGAGAGAGAATCACGGATCGGCTGCTTCCTGCACACCCGATACTGGGCAACCCGGGCCTGTGCCCTTGACCGGGAATCAAACCGTGACCTCCTGGTTCCTAGGTCGACGCTCAACCACTGAGCCACACCAGCTGGGCAGAAAGAACCATATATACACATTGTTTAAATACATATTTTTATTGATTTCAAAGAGGAAGCGAGAGAGAGAGAGAAACATCCATGATGAGCGAGAATCGTGGACCGGCCGCCTCCTGCACGCCCCCTACTGGGGGTCGAGCCCGCAACCCGGGCCTGTGCCCTTGACGGGGAATCGAACCCTGACCTCCTGGTTCCTAGGCCCACGCTCTAACCACTGAGCCACACCAGCCAGGCCCCGAGACTGGCTTATGGCAGAGTCAGCATGACGCCTTTTTTCCTGGAAAAACCGCCCCTCGGGCCTGCAGATGGATGGCCAGCGCCCAGCGGTCTGCGAGGGACAGCTGTTGGCGGCTGGAGGCTCTTTTTTTCTCTCTTTTTTCCTCTACTTTTTTTCCTCTGTGTCATCATTTTCTCAGGGAACCCCTCCCTGCAGCTGATGCTCTCCCAGCATCAAGAGCCGGCCTTTATTTTTAACGTCCCAGCCCCCAATGTTCACCGAATCGGACGCACAATTACCCTTCGGGCCCGGCCGGGGTGGCTCAGTGGGTAGAGCGCCGGCCTGCGGACCCCAGGGTCCCGGGTTCGAATCCCGGTCAAGGGCACGCACCTTGTTTGTGGGCTCGATCCCCAGTAGGGGGCGTGCAGGAGGCGGCCGGTCCGTGATTCTCTCTCATCATCGATGTTTCTCTCTCTCTTTCTCTTTTTCCCTCTTCGTCTCTGAAATCAATAAAAATATATTTAAAAAAATAAAAAGTTGGAGAGAGAGAAATATCCCAGAATCTAATGAACAACATAAACGGATGAAGCAAAACAGAGCCAGAGGAAAAGAAATATTTCAGAATATAATAGAGGTCATCCTGGTATTGGCAAGTTTTTCATATTTCCTACAACCGTTGTGAGATTAGACTATGTCAGCACAGGTTTGGTGACATGATTATATTTAAAATCGTGGTTTTTTTTGAGATATTAATGTTTATTGCATGTAATATATTTAAGGTCGTTTTTCTTGAATAATTGGTGTTTATTTGATATAACATTATTATATTTAATATTGTTTTTGTTGAGATATTCATGTTTATTGCATGTCATATTATATTTAAAGTCCTTTTGCTTGAATAATTGGTGTTTACTGCATCTAACATTGTTATATTTAAGACTGTTTTCCTTGAGATATTAATGTTTATTGCATGTAATATATTTAAAATTATTTTCTTGAAATATTAGTGTTTATTGCATGTAACATCATTACATCTAAAATCATTTTTCTTGAGGTATTAATGTTTATTGCATGTAACATTATTATGTTTAACACTGTTTTCCTTCAGATATTAATGTTTATTGCATGTAATATATTTAAAATTATTTTCTTGAAGTATTAATGTTTATTGCATGTAACATCATTACATTTAAAATCATTTTTCTTAAAGTATTAATGTTTATTGCAGGTAACATCATTACCAGGTTGCGGGCTCCATCCCCAGTAGGGGGCGTGCAGGAGGCGGCCGGTCCGAGATTCCCTCTCATCATGGATGTTTCTCTCTCTCCCTCTCCCTTCCTCTCTGAAATCCATAAAAATGACTTTTAAAAAAACAACAGTAACAGCTGGGCCCGCATGGCTCAACGGTTGAGCATCGATCGAGCTCTGAACCAGGAGGTCAGGGTTCGAATCCCGGCCCAGCGCACATGCCCGGGTTGCGGACTCGATATAAAAATATATTAAAAAACAAAAACAACACAATTGCCCATAAAAATGGAAAAAAAAAGCCGTCCTATCGGTGAATCCAGCGACGCTTGCGTTTGCCCAGAGAAATACCCCCCCCCCCCCCAACACCTGTATCAATAGCCCCTGGTCAGGGGATGGCCCGTTCAATTATTATTCTTCTTAAACGCCACGAGACGGTAGGAAGGGGATTTAGCGTTTGTTTTTCTGCACAAAATAATATGCAAAAATGTGAAGCAGCAGCAGGAGGCGAAGGCAGAGTCTGCAGGAATAGAAACAGGATAAGATTTTTGCTGAAATGGGCCCTGGACGCGGGGTGTCCCCCGGGCCCTCCGTCCACAGACCGTTCCCATCCTGGCCTCGGGGACGGGGTCGGACAATGGCCATCCCAGGGACAAATCCAAGGCCAGTAGATTTAGGGGGTCCCCCGTCACCTCCCCCCAAAAAATAATGTCTATGATGAGCCCTGGCTGGTGTGGCTCAGTGGTTAGAGCGTCGGCCTGCGGACGGAAGGGTCCCGGGTTCGAATCCCGGTCAAAGGCCACCTGCCCGGGGTTGTGGGCTCGATCGCCAGCAGGAGGCGGCCGATGCATGATTCTCCCTCCTCACGGATGTTTCTCTCTCCCTCCTTCTCTCTCTAAGATGAATAAAAACGTATCTTTTTTTTAAAAAAGACACGAAAACAAATAAACTGCTATATATAAAAAAAAAGGAAGTTCATTTAAGATTTTTTTGACAAAGAACTGTCCATGAACAAACACCGAATTTATAGTCATTTCAAAGCCTGTGTATGGCCCCGGCCAGGGTGGCTCAGTGGTTAGAGCTTCGGCTGGCGGACTGATGGGTCCCGGGTTCAAATCCCGGTCAAGGGCACACGCCCGGGGTTGCAGGCTCCATCCCCAGTAGGGGGCGTGCAGGAGGCGGCCGGCCCATGATTCTCTCTCATCATTGACTTGTGGCTCGTCCCTGACTACCCAAGTCCCCGCCCACCCCTGCCTGCTGGGCACGCAGCCTCCTGCTGATTGGTCGTTACGTGTGAGGGCCTCTCTCCCATTTGCATATTACCCTTTTATTAGTATAGCTGTTTCTCTCTCTCTCCCTCTCCCTTCCTCTCTGAAATCAATTTTTTAAAAATATACTTTATTGATTTTTGACCGAGAGGAAGGGAGAGGGACAGAGAGTCAGAAACATCGACGAGAGAGAAGCATCGATCAGCTGCCTCCTGCACGCCCCCCACTGGGGATGTGCCCGCAACCGAGGTCCATGCCCTCGACCGGGATTCGAACCCGGGACCCTTCAGTCCGCAGGCCGACGCTCTATCCGCTGAGCCACACCGGTCAGGGGCTGAAATCGATTTAAAAAATAAAAAAATTTCAAAAGAAATTGTGTCTCTATATACATATAGATATATTTTTTTTGGGGGGGGGGGACACCCCGTATTTTATTTTTTCCTCTCTCCAACACTGAGAGCTTTGGCTGATTCCGGGATAAACTCCAACCCCAGGAAGAAGAGGTTTGAAGCACCGCCCGGGGGTCCCGGTGGGGTTCCCTGTGTGTCATTGTTTGAGGTTCTCGTCCGGGAAAATTCGTTTTCTCCGCCAATGGCCCCCCTGAGCCCCCCGTCCTTCATGAATGAGACCCTTGTTCCTCTCATTTGTGAATTCTTGCATTTCTGGACGTCCACCCCGTTCGGGCCGGCCAGAGGGGACGGTGGCTGGAGGTGAGTCTCCGTTCACGGCAGACGGGGCTGCAGCCCATTCGAACGCGGGAGGGCCCTGGCCGGTGTGGCTCAGTGGTTAGAGCGTCGGCCTGGAGGACTGAAGGGTCCCGGGTTCGAATCCCGGTCAAGGGCTCCTCCCTGGCCCGGGCCCTGGTCTGGGGTGCGAGCAGGAAGCAACCCATCGAGGTGTCTCTCTCACATCGATGTTTCTCTCTCTCTCTTACACTCTCTCTCTAAACATCATGAGACTCTGGCTGGTGTGGCCCAGTGGTTAGAGCGCCGGCCTGGCGGACTGGAGGATCCCGGGTTCAAATCCCGGTCAAGGGCTCCTGCCCCCGGGGTTGCGGGCTCGATCCCCAGGCAGGGGGCGAGCAGGAGGCGGCCGGTCCATGGTTCCTAGGTCGACGCTCGACCACTGAGCCACACTGGCCAGGACTCTGTATGTGTTTTTTTTTTTCCTCATCCGTTTATTGTGTCCATGAAATTCTCCATAGAAGTGAGGTCACGGGATACACAGCCACGTGTCCAGTTCGACCCCAGTCGGGGCAGATACAACCGGTGAACGTGTGAATGGGTGGGACGGCAAATTGATGTCTCTCTCTCTCTCTCTCTCTCCCCCCTCCCTTTCCCTCTCTCTCTAAAGTCAATCAATAAAAAAATTTTTAGAAAAGAAAGTAGTCGTGCAGCTGGCAGGGCTCAGTGGTTGAGCGTCAGCCTGCAGATTGAAGGGTCCCGGGTTCGATTCCCGCTCAAGGGCACAGGCCCGGGTTGTTTCTCTCTCTCCCTTTCTCTCCCTCTGAAATCTATCTATCTATCTATCTATCATCTATCTATCTATCTAACAATCTATCTATCTATCTATCTATCTAACAATCTATCTAACTATCTATCTATCTATGTATCTATCTATCATCTATCTATCTATGTATCTATCTATCTATCATCTATCTATCTATCTAACAATCTATCTAACAATCTATCTATCTATCTATCATCTATCTATCTAACAATCTATCTATCATCTATCTATCTAACAATCTATCTAGCAATCTATCTATCTATCTATATAATTATCTATCTATCTATCTATCTATCATCTATCTATCCATCTAACAATCTATCTATCTATCATCTATCTATCTAACAATCTATCATCTATCTACCTATCTAACAATCTATCTATCATCTATCTATCTATCATCTATCTAACAATCTATCTATCTATCATCTATCTAACAATCTATCTATCTATCATCTATCTATCTAATAATCTATCATCTATCTATCTAACAATCTATCTATCTATCTAATTATCTATCATCTATCTAACAATCTATCTAACAATCTATCTATCATCTATCTAACAATCTATCTATCTATCTAACAATCTATCTATCTATCATCTATCTAACAATCTATCTATATCTATCTATCTATCTATCTATCTATCATCTATCTATCTATATATATACATACATACATATATGTGTGTGTGTATATATATATATATATATATTTTTTTTTTTTTTTAAAGAAAGGGAAGACCCATGAGAGCCTGGACGGATGTAAACTGAGGAGATGAAAGCCATTTTGCTCTCAGCGTTCCCTCACACACAGAGCATCAGGCAGGCGTTCATTTCCGTGCCCTGTCCCTGCCGCTCAGAATAACTGGCGAGAGGAACAAGAGGGGAATTCAGATCGTCGACTCTTTGACTTTCAAATGTCGGGCCTCGAAAGGGGACGCTCCTTAAAAAAACCAAAAAAACAAAACAAAAAAAAAAATAGAATGAAATGAATAGATGTTGTATTTGGCCCTCGTGAGCTACGATAACAGGAACGCTATGGGCCCTGGGGTGTATTGCTAAGCTCAGAAGTAGAAGGAATGGCTACGGGAGGATTTATAGAGATTTAAAAAAAAAAATATATATATATATATATATTATTGATTTGAGAGAGAGGAAGGGAGAGGGAGAGAGAGAGAGACATCCATGAGGAGAGAGAATCATGGATCGGCTGCCTCCTGCACGCCTCCCCCTGGGGATCGAGCCCGCAACCCGGGCCTGTGCCCTGACCGGGAATCGAACCAGGGACCCTTCAGTCCACAGGCCGACGCTCTATCCACGGAGCCAAACCAGCTAGAGCTATACGGATTTCCTTTCTTTCTTTCTTTTTTTTTTAGAAATGTAAATACGTCATTTGGTATATGTATGTCTTAAATTTTCATACAAAACCTGATCTTAGGGTTTCTTTTTTTTAATAAATACATTTCATTGATTTTTTAGAGAGAGGCAGGGAGCAGGATAGAGAGTTAGAAACATCGATGATGAGAGAGAAACATCGATCAGCTGCCTCCTGCACGCCCCCCACTGGGGATGTGCCCACAACCAAGGTCCATGCCCTTGACCGGGAATCGAACCCGGGACCCTTCAGTCCACAGGCCGACGCTCTATCCACTGAGCCAAACCAGATAGGTCTATACGGATTTCGTTCTTTCTTAATTTCTTTATTTTTCTTTACAAATATAAATACTTTATTGGGCGTATGTATGTCTTAAATTTTCATACAAAATCTGATCTTAGGGTTTCTTTTGCTCCGAAACACAACCCAACTTGGCTCCAGGAATGTCGAGCAAAGACAACATCACACACGTGTGTTAAATGCATACACGTGTTTAGCCCTGGCCGGCAGGAGAGGGCAGTTAGGGGCAACAAGGCCAGCAGGGGGGGGGCAGTTAGGGGCGATCAGGCCGACAGGGGAGAGCAGTTAGGGGCGATCAGGCCGGCAGGGGAGGGCAGTTAGGGGCGATCAGGCCATCAGGGGAGGGCGGTTAGTGGCGATCAGGCTGGCAGGGGAGGGCAGTGAGGGGCGATCAGGCCGTCAGGGGATGGCGGTTAGGAACGATCAGGCTGGCAGGGGAGGGCAGTTAGGGGCGATCAGGCCGTCAGGGGAGGGCGGTTAGGGGCGATCAGGCCGGCAGGCAGGTGAGTGGTTAGGAGCCAGTGGTCCCGGATTGCGAGAATAATGTTATGTGCAACAAGCATTAATATTTCAAGAAACACAATTTTCTTGGGACCAGCTGGCCCCGTCAGAGGCTCCTCAGGACACAGAATTTCCCCGTCCGCGTGGGGGGCAGGCTCTCGATCTCGTTGTGGGACAAGTTCATGGCCCACAGGTGGCCCCTGAGCATGTGCATCTCCGGGGGGGAACTCGGTCCTATTCCTATATTTATAGACAAATGAAAATTAAAAGAAAAAATATATTGCCAATGTCACACTAGCAGGTTTGGTTCAATGGCAAGAGCGTCGGCCTGCGGACTGGAGGGTCCCGGGTTCGATTCCGGCCCAGGGCACATGCCCGGGTTGCGGGCTCCATCCCCATTCGGGGGCGGGCGGGAGGCCACCGATCCCTGATTCTCTCTCATCATTAGATGTTTCTCTCTCTCCCTCTCCCTTCCTCTATATCAATAAAAACATATTTAAAAAAAATAAACACCAATAAAAAGTCCTAAAAGAAACAAACAAAAAAAAAGACCGCAGATTCCTGGGACCGATGAACGCAGGAGACAGCGAATCCCGAGACACACACACCGACGAGATGAGCCCTCGATAAAAGGTATAAAGTTTATTACACAAACCTGGGGTCCACCGCGCTTATTCCATAAATTAGCAGCAAGCTCCCCCCCCCCCCCCCGAGCGTCTGTACACGTCACAGTGGTTTCCGTTGTGCGAGGAACCGGTGAGATTGGAAACAGGGTTTGTTTCTGTTTGTTTGTTTGGTGGGTTGAGTTTTTTTTCCCCAAAAGAAATAGGAGCGTCCGGCACAACCGTGCGTGCGCCAGCGGCAAAGGCACGGAGCGGGGTGTCTGTGGGGCCGGCGGGGCCAGGGTGCGGCGAGCGGGCGAGGGACACGGAGAGGCGGGCGGATGGCCCGGGGGGCGCACGGCTTCGGTCCGTCCACAGACATGCACGGGCCACGGCGTTGCAGTTAAATTATCAGAAAACTGTGCACCGAGAGCGAGCAAACGGAAGGACCTGAGACACAGCCGTTTACAGAAAAAAAACGCATTTATGCAGCATTTTCCCGGGGCCGGGGGGCCGGGGTCCGCTCCCTCAGATGTGAGACCACGGCGTCCGCACAGCAAACGCGACATGAAGACATTCCCTGGGCGTCGGCTCCACCGACACAAACACAGACACACAGACACACACACACACACACACACAGACACACACACAGACACACAGACACACACACACACACAGACACACACACAGACACACAGACACACACACACACAGACACACACACACACACAGATACACACACATACAGACACACACACAGACACAGACACACACACAGACACACAGACACACACAGACACACACACAGACACACACACAGACACACAGACACACACACACACACACAGACACACACACACAGACACAGACACACACACAGGCACACACAGACACACACACAGGCACACACACACACTCACACAGACACACACACACACACAGACACACACACTCACACACACACACACAGACACACTCACACAGACACACACAGAGACACACACACACACACTCACACACAGACACACACACAGACACACACACAGACACACTCACACAGACACACACAGACACAGACACACACAGGCACACACACACACACAGACACACTCACACAGACACACACACAGACACACAGACACACACTCACAGACACACACACACACAGGGAAGCTGTGCCCTGCGGACACCAGGCTCACACACACAGACACACACACAGACACACTCACACACACACACACTCACACACAGACACAGACACACACACACACACTCACACACAGACACACACACAGATACACACACACACAGACACACACACACACACACACACACACTCACACAGACACACACAGACACACACAGACACACACACACTCACACACACTCACACAGACACACACAGACACTCACACAGACACACACACAGACACACACACAGACACACACACAGACACAGACACACGTAGGGAAGCTGTGCCCTGCGGACACCAGGCTCACACAGACACACACACACACACACACACACCAAACAGACCGTCGAACACGTCACCCGCACACCCATTCTTGTGCTATTTCTCTTTGTTTTTGCAAGTGGACGTCACCCCCCTAAGATGCACGAATTCGTCAGAAACTGGGCTATTTCCCCATTTTTTCCTTTCTTTTTGAATCCTCCCCTAAGGATATTTTCCATTGATTTTTAGAGAGAGCGGAAGAGAGACAAAAAGACAGAGAGAAACGTCGATGTGAGAGACACACCTCGACGGGCTGCCTCCCGCACGTGCGCCCCGACCAGGGCCCGGGGCCGGGGGAGAGCCTGCCACCGAGGCCCGTGCCCTTGGCCGGATTCGAACCCGGGACCCTTGGGTCCACAGGCCGACGCTCTACCCACTGAGCCACACCGGCCGGGGCGGACACAGGATTTTGAACGAACAGCACCAGCCATCTATTCGCTAGAAAAATCGTCCAACGCTCAGCTCGACTGGGGAATCCGCCACCGGCCTGCGGACTGCAGGGTCCCGGGTTCGAATCCCGGTCAGGGCACATGCCCAGGTTGCGGGCTGGGTCCCCAGTGGGGGGCGTGCAGGAGGCGGCCGATCCATGATTCTCCCTCATTACCGATGTCTCTCTCTCTCTCTCTCTCTCTCTCTTCCTTCCTCTCTGACATCAATAAAAATATATTTTAAAAAAATAATTAAAATAAATAAAATTCAACCCTTTCCTTCTGGGTTCAAGACCGGACGTTACCAGGTAGATGTGACGCATGGAGGATGTCAGCGAGAGGAGGCCAAGGGACACTGGCTGCACCAAGAGCTGAGAGACGCATAGCAGCTGATAAAACCATAAAATAAATAAAAACGCACCCACCAGCCTCTGAGGGCTTTGTTCCGAAGACAACAGATTCCTGAGGAATACGGTTTTTTTTTTTTATTCATTTCTGCTCATCCTCCCCCGAGGATATGTTTCCACTGGTTTTTAGAGAGAGACAGAGAGAAGAGAGAGGGAGAGACGGAGAGAAACATGGATGTGAGAGAGAGACACCTCGATGGGTTGCCTCGGCCACCGAGGTCCGTGCCCTGGACCGGGATTCGAACCCGGGACCCTTGGGTCCGCAGGCCGACGCTCTACCCACTGAGCCACACCGGCCGGGGCCTGAGGGAGGAATCTGAAAGCTAAGCAGCACCGGCTCTGGGTCCTGTGGCTGCTCGGTGCCTGTCCTATAGTCTTTCACGCCCCCCCCCCCCCACACACACACATACACACACACATGCGTGTGCACGCGTGTACACACACCATCCGTGGTTATCACCAAACACGTTCAGTTCGAGCTTGTCCAGCGGAGTCTCTGGGGAAACGGCGAGAGGTGCGCACAGTGGGGCCGCACGCGGGAGGACACGGCCGCCTGCTGCCCTACTGTGCGCAGGGCTTCCAGTGGCTCCCGTGACGCAAGGTCCACGCGTGTCCAGCGCCGGCCGATCCCTTCACGTCCAGGCGGGCGAGGGGCCCCGGGGCGTGCGGCCCCCACCCTGTCACACCCGGGAGGCGGCCGACCCTCCGAGGCTGCGTGGACCGACCGCTCCCTGCCCGGCAGCTGCCGCTCCTCCCGTGTCTGGTGGGGAACGGGACACAGGATTGGGTTAGTTTCCTGGGAAGTGGGCAAAACTGTGCCATCATCTATCCCAATAAAAGGGTAGTAGGCTAATTAGACCGGGAGACCGTCCGGACGTCCTTCCGGACAAAGCCATGGCGGCGGGGCCGAGGCAGAGGCGGTTAGGGGCGATCAGGCCAAGACCAGAGGGCAGTTGGGGGCGATCAGGCCGGCAGGGGAGGGCAGTTAGGGGCGATCAGGCCGGCAGGGGAGAGCAGTTAGGGGCGATCAGGCCGGCAGGGGAGGGCAGTTAGGGGCGATCAGGCCGGCAGGGGAGAGCAGTTAGGGGCGATCAGGCCGGCAGGGGAGGGCGGTTAGGGGCGATCAGGCCGGCAGGGGAGGGCGGTTAGGGGCGATCAGGCCGGCAGGGGAGAGCAGTTAGGGGCGATCAGGCCGGCAGGGGAGGGCAGTTAGGGGCGATCAGGCCGGCAGGGGAGAGCAGTTAGGGGCGATCAGGCCGGCAGGGGAGGGCGGTTAGGGGCGATCAGGCCGGCAGGGAAGGGCAGTTAGGGGCGATCAGGCCGGCAGGGGAGGGCGGTTAGGGGTGATCAGGCTGGCAGGGGAGGGCAGTTAGGGGCGATCAGGCCGGCAGGGGAGGGCAGTTAGGGGCGATCAGGCCGGCAGGGGAGGGCAGTTGGGGGTGATCAGGCCGGCAGGGGAGGGCAGTTAGGGGCGATCAGGCCGGCAGGGGAGGGCAGTTAGGGGGCGATCAGGCCGGCAGGGGAGGGCAGTTGGGGGTGATCAGGCCGGCAGGGGAGGGCAGTTAGGGGCGATCAGGCCAGCAGGGGAGGGCAGTTGGGGATGATCAGGCCGGCAGGGGAGGGCAGTTAGGGGCGATCAGGCAGGCAGGTGAGCGGTTAGGAGCCAGTGGTCCTGAATAGAGAGAGGGACGTCCCAGATTGGAGAGGATGCAGGCCGGGCTGAGGGACAACCCCCCCCCCCACCCCTGTGCACAAATTTTGTGCACCGGGCCACTAGTAATAATAACAACACCGAAGAAACAAACCATTGTTGGAATCTTTTTTTTTTTTTTTAAAGGATTTTCTGTCTTAAAAATTGAGCCCTGACCGGTTTGCTCAGTGGATGGAGCGTCGGCCTGCAGACTGAAGGGTCCCGGGTTCGATTCCCAGTCAAGGGCATGTACCTGGGTTGCGGGCACATCCCCAGTAGGAGGTGTGCAGGAGGCAGCTGATTGATGTTTCTCTCTCATCGATGTTTCTGACTCCCTCTCCCTCTCCCTTCCTCTCTGTAAAATTATCAATAAAAATATTTAAAAAAAAACATTTTTTTTGGAATGGATGGGGCTGGCATTGGTTAATCAAAGGATTCCCGTTCCAGGCGTCCGATGCGATCATACATCGTCTGTTTAGTGCGCTAACCTCGCTGCTTTTTATTATCATTTAAAATATATTTTTATTGATCTCAGAGAGAAAGCGAGAGAGAAGCATCCATGATGAGAGAGAATCATGGACCGGCCGCCTCCCGCACGCCCCCTACTGGGGATGGAGCCCGCCACCCGGGCCTGTGCCCTTGACCGGGAATCGAACCCGGGACCCTTCAGTCCTCCGGCCGACGCGCTACCCACTGGGCAACACCATCTGGGGCCTGGCTGTTTTTTTTTTTTTTTTAAATAAAGACTGCACAGACGTACCCGCTGGGGCGGCGGCCGCCCTCAGAAATTCTTGAATGCCTCCAGGTCTTTGGGGGACGCCGGGGGTGCTGTGTTCCAGTCGTTCTCAGGATACGCCTCGAAGTTGGAGGTGTCGCCCTCGCCGCGCACCTTGGGCACGATGGGGGGCTGGGGGGGGAGTCGGCCGAGGGAGGGGGTGCGGTTAGATTAGACGGAGGAGAGGGTGAGGCCGGGGGGAGGGCGGTGGGTGGGCGGGAGGGGACCGAGCAAGGACTTTGCATACGTTTGGGCATCAGCCATGGACACAGGCAATAATAGGGGGCGGTGAGGGCCTGGGGAGGGGGTGGGGGGGGGGAGCTGGAGGCGGTCGGCGGGGTTAAGAAGGAGACATACACCGACCGGCCACATGATGATGGCCACCCCAGCAGTCCTTCACGGACACGTCCAAAAATACTATCTATCTGTCCATCCTATCAACTATCTGTCTATCTATCTATCTCTCTATCTATCTATCTATCTATCTATCTATATCTATCTATCATCTATCTATCATCTATAATCTATCTATACCTATCATCTATCTATCTATCATCTATCTATATTTGTCATCTATCATCTATCAATCTATCTATCATCTATCATTTATGTATCTATCCATCCTATCATCTATCTGTATCTATCACGTATCAATATCATCTATCTTTAATCTATCTATCCATCCATCCATCTAATCATCTATCTATCTATATCTATCATCTATCTATCCATCCTATCATACATCTATATCTACATCTATATCTATAGCTATCTGTCATGTATCTATATCTATCTATCTATCTATCTATCTATCTATCTATCTATCTACCTATCTATCCATCCATCCTATCATCTATCTATCTATCTATCTACCTATCTATCCATCCATCCTATCATCTATCTATACCTATCATCTATCTATATCTATCATACATCTATATCTACATCTATATCTATAGCTATCCATCATGTATCTATATCTATCTATCTATCTATCTATCTATCTATCTATCTATCTATCTACACTGAGTGGCCAGAATATGATGGCCACCCCATCAGTCCTTCATGGACACGACCAAAAATACTATCTATCTGTCCATCCTATCAACTTTCTGTCTATCTATCTATCTCTCTATCTATCTATCTATCTATCTATCTATCTATATCTATCTATCTATCATCTATCTATCATCTATAATCTATCTATACCTATCATCTATCTATCTATCATCTATCTATATTTGTCATCTATCATCTATCAATCTATCTATCATCTATCATTTATGTATCTATCCATCCTATCATCTATCTGTATCTATCACGTATCAATATCATCTATCTTTAATCTATCTATCTATCTATCCATCCATCCATCTAATCATCTATCTATCTATATCTATCATCTATCTATCCATCCTATCATACATCTATATCTACATCTATATCTATAGCTATCTGTCATGTATCTATATCTATCTATCTATCTATCTATCTATCTATCTATCTATCTATCTACCTATCTATCCATCCATCCTATCATCTATCTATCTATCTATCTACCTATCTATCCATCCATCCTATCATCTATCTATACCTATCATCTATCTATATCTATCATACATCTATATCTACATCTATATCTATAGCTATCCATCATGTATCTATATCTATCTATCTATCTATCTATCTATCTATCTATCTATCTACACTGAGTGGCCAGAATATGATGGCCACCCCATCAGTCCTTCATGGACACGACCAAAAATACTATCTATCTGTCCATCCTATCAACTATCTGTCTATCTATCTATCTCTCTATCTATCTATCTATCTATCTATATCTATCTATCTATCATCTATCTATCATCTATAATCTATCTATACCTATCATCTATCTATCTATCATCTATCTATATTTGTCATCTATCATCTATCAATCTATCTATCATCTATCATTTATGTATCTATCCATCCTATCATCTATCTGTATCTATCACGTATTAATATCATCTATCTTTAATCTATCTATCTATCTATCCATCCATCCATCTAATCATCTATCTATCTATATCTATCATCTATCTATCCATCCTATCATACATCTATATCTACATCTATATCTATAGCTATCTGTCATGTATCTATATCTATCTATCTATCTATCTATCTATCTATCTATCTATCTATCTATCTACCTATCTATCCATCCATCCTATCATCTATCTATCTATCTATCTACCTATCTATCCATCCATCCTATCATCTATCTATACCTATCATCTATCTATATCTATCATACATCTATATCTACATCTATCTACACTGAGTGGCCAGAATATGATGGCCACCCCATCAGTCCTTCATGGACACGACCAAAAATACTATCTATCTGTCCATCCTATCAACTATCTGTCTATCTATCTATCTCTCTATCTATCTATCTATCTATCTATATCTATCTATCTATCATCTATCTATCATCTATAATCTATCTATACCTATCATCTATCTATCTATCATCTATCTATATTTGTCATCTATCATCTATCAATCTATCTATCATCTATCATTTATGTATCTATCCATCCTATCATCTATCTGTATCTATCACGTATCAATATCATCTATCTTTAATCTATCTATCTATCTATCCATCCATCCATCTAATCATCTATCTATCTATATCTATCATCTATCTATCCATCCTATCATACATCTATATCTACATCTATCTGTCATGTATCTAT